>NC_068299.1:846951-859451 GCF_025860055.1 Xyrauchen texanus | reverse complement strand
AGACCTGTGGTTAAATTTACTTGAAGAACATAAATTGCACAGTCAAACCTCAAACATTAATTTAGAAGTCGCTGTGTTTTAAACATGCATGTTGCTACTACAATGCTAATTAAGGACTACAACAACCATCAGCACGAGAGATTTGTGTATTATGTATTGGACGACTGTTGTAGTCCTTTTTAGCGTGGGTTAGCACAGTGCATAATGGCTTCAAAATCTACGAATGTGAGTAATTCATGTTCTGAAATAAAACGAGAATGTCTCTGTGGCAGGGCGGAGGGCGGGGCCGGGTCGTGATCCTACACACCCGGTCCCGTATTAGGCTAATCACGCCTCCGGGAGGGATAAAGTTGGACTGCAGAGGATCGTGCGGGAGAGAGAGATCGTTTATGGACATGTCCGTCATGTGTGTGTGTGTTTGTCTTTTGTTTGATGTTGTAAAATTAAACTATTATATATATCGACAAGCCGGTTCTCACCTCCTCCTTTCCATTGACTGCGTTACACTGGTGTCGGGAAGGAGGGATACGCCGCAGTAGAGTTCTCGCCACTACCGTCCACCCCAATGCAGCAGCCGCGACCATCTGCTGGGGGACGAGGAGCCCAGCCGCCTGGAAGAGGACGATGGCCGCCGACCGTGAGGGGAGAAGGGGCTCCTAACCGACCTCCTAGAGCGGTCAGGGCCGCTGCCAGGGGTGCAGGAGTCACCTACCGGCCGCTGAAACGCAACAGGGTTTGAGACCGCTGACCGCGAGCGGGGAGGGGCTCGCTGCCGACCGCCTGGAGCGGGAGAACCGCTGCCAGGGGCGGGGGGAGACCCCTTCTGTTCCCCAAGAACGCGGCGGGGCATTCCGTACGTCATGCTGGGGGCTACCCAGCCTGAGAGAACGAGGGAGGAATGTGGCAGGGCGGAGGGCGGGGCCGGGTCGTGATCCTACACACCCGGTCCCATATTAGGCTAATTAAGCCTCCGATAGGGATAAAGGTCGACTGCAGAGGATCGTGCGTGAGAGCGAGATTGTTTACGGACATGTCCGTCATATGTGTGTGTTTGTCTTTTGTTTGAGTTGTTAATTTAAATATTATTTATATCGTCAAGCCGGTTCTCGCCGCCTCCTTTACCATTGATCACTTCACAGTCACATTCAAAGCCTTCCGGCTTTATCCAACAAACTGACGTCACGGCTGAACAGCTCCATTTACTGTACACATAAACATAAGGTCAAAACATAACACAGATCGAAGAGGAAACTCAATGTGAGTTTTTACGTTGTAGCATTTCGCTTGTAGCTTCATGAAACAAGCAGAATATAAAAACAGCAGATGCTCCAGATTAAAACGAGCCCAAATAGAGTGTGATGTGCTGCACGTTTATATAAAGCAACCTCAGATATCTCTGGATACAAAGCAGATCAATCAGAACTGTTGTCAGCATAGACACGGGGTGTAGTTACACTTTAGTAGAGGTGCAGATCAGGGTACGACATGTGCAACGCCGTCGCCACGAGGGGGGAACAAGCAGCCTTCAGGGTGAATAACGCATCATCTCAGTGAAATCCCAGATCCCAGAGACGTCAGATGTATTAATGCATTATACACAATGCCACAAGAAGCACAATATGAATATGAATAATGGTCCCTGTGCGCAGTACAACTCTTTTCTTATGTAACGAGTTCACCGCGCTCAAATATAACATGTAAATCATAGCCGGACCCGGTTCTGTCAAAGCGATGTAAGCCGCTCAAAGCGCACAGTCGGAGTTTAGCATGACCAAAGATTTACTTCAATAGGATTATATTCTTTATTTCTACTGAACAATCAGACAGTTTCTCAGTCTGCAGACGAGCCAAACAAACGAAAGCGTTGGGGATTTGATGCGGTTCACAGTTCACTGAGTAGCTTTTGCACCTCCAGTTGGCCTAAAAAACAGAGCAACCTGCTTCCTGCGCTCTCGGGGCTCAATGCAGCGGCCCAAAACTGTGGGCTAATACTTTCAATAGTGCTCTAAATCTCTCCACCCCTGTGAGAGCACGGAGAAAAGTCCGAGGTATGGAGAATCATGGGAAGAGGGACGTCCGAGCATGAGAGAATGCGAATAGAGAAGTAAAACGTACAGTTAACAATAGAACTGGTCCGACGGGGATTGAAAGGCCATCTGACGTTCTCATGTTTTCTCTGGTCCAGTGATCTTCAGTCAGCGTCTGGAGCGCTTCAAAGGCACAGTTCACCCAAAACGGGCATTTGTGTCATTATTTACTCACCCTCATGTGGTTCCGAACCTGTCTGCGGTCATTTGTGTGCGACCACATCGGTCAAGCTCCAAAAAAAAACGGCATAAAAGCAGGGATGGGTTATAATATCGATATCCCATAATATTCCATATCCTTTCACTGCATGTTGAGAGTTAAAGTTTGATTTGACTTAGGAGTGGGTGACATTATGGTATGTATGATATGTATGGTATGTATGGTATGTATGGTGGGGTGGTGATGGCGCAATGGATAAGACACATGCCTTTGGTGTGAGAGACCTGGGTTTGAATCCACTGTGAGACACCATTGTGTCCCTGAGCAAGACACTTAACCCCTAGTTGCTCCAGAGGTGTGCGACCTCTGACATATATAACAATTGTAAGTCGCTTTGGATAAAAGCGTCAGCTAAATGAATAAATGTAAATGTAAATGTATGATAAACCAGTACAAATTTGGCAACCGGTATAGTTTTTCATTATCCCCTTTTTTCTTCCCAATTTGGAACACCAGAGTCCTCGTGGTGGCGTAGTGACTCGCCTCAATCCGGGTGGCGGAGGATGAATCTCAGTTGACTCCATGTCTGAGACCGTCAATCGGCGCATCTGATCACGTGACTCATTGTGCGTGACACCGCGGAGACTCACAGCACGTGGAGGCTCATGCTACTCTCCACGATCCACACACAACTCACCACACGCCCCATTGAGAGAACCACTAATCACCACCACGAGGAGGTTACCCCATGTGACTCTACCCTCCCTAGCAACCGGACCAATTTGGTTGCTAAGGAGACCTGACTGGAGTCACTCGGCACGCCCTGGATTCAAACTCACGACTCCAGGTGTGATAGTCAGCGTCAATATAAATGTATAAATTCTGAAATATTGTATACTGATTTTCTGAATCGTGATTCGTTCATTTTGAACAGTTGAAATTGATTATTGGCCAACGCTAACGATGCATATGAATCGGCAGGATTACTAATCAATGCATAGAAAGAAACGAGTGAATCGTTACAACGTCATCTACCATTAAAGTATGTTAAAAGTAGTCCACAAGAAGTCTTCAGAAGTCATACAATAATATTGAGTGAGAAACAGTCTCAAATTCAAAGTTATTATTAACTGATTATCTTTTAAATGATGGTCGTTTACACAAAGCTATACTATGACATCTGAAGACTTGGAGTTAAGCACACATGGATATATAGACACAGGGCTTTATGGTTTTTTTTTGGGAGATTGACAGACGTGGTCACTATGAACTCTATGAGCTGCATGAAGGTAAAAGACAACAATATAGAGTATACCGGTTTGGAACGACATAAGGGTGAGTAAATAATAACAACTGGTGAGCTACACCTTTTAAGTGATGAGTTGAGTTCTGTGTCGGCTGGCACTGAAGGATTGTGGGCAAAGGATGCCCTGCTGCATTATTTATGAGCAGTGGCACATCTTCAGATTAAATATATTCTGATTTGACAGAAGCACAAACAGAAGGTCTCGCTTGTGTCTCGATGTATCATTTAAATGATGAGAACATTGGCGGTGTGAGCCAGAATGCCCGACACCCCTCACGTCCGTAGGAGAAGAAGAGCGCAGCAGAGCGTCGCGGAGTGAGATGAAGGTCAGTTTCCAGTAACGGCTGCCGTTTATTTCGGTTTGCTTTAGTTTATGTGCATTTTCACCTCAAACTGGCGATGTATGAGGAATGACAAAGTGCTGTGAAAAAGTTTTTGCCCCATCCCGATTTCTTCTGTTTTTGTGGATATCTCATACTACATTGTCTCAAAAGTTATTAAAAAGTTATCAGATACCAACTGGGCCTCTGTGAAAAAGTATTTGCCCCCAAATCTATGGAACTGCATTCATAATGGGGTTCAGCTGGACTAGACATACGCAGACCTGATTACTGTCAGCCCTGTTCAATCACATCAACACCTAAATTCAACTTTTTCAGCAGCATCTCACCCTGTGGCACACAATTTTTTAATGTTGAAAGCAATTCCAGAAATGATGATGGAAAAGGGGATTGAAATCATTGGCGTTGTTAAGTCTGGGTGTGTGTGAGTGTGTGTGTGCGTGTGTGTGTGCGTGCGTGCATGCGTGTGCGTGTGAGTGTGTGTGTGTGAGTGTGTGCGTGCGTGTGAGAGTGTGTGTGTGAGTGTGTGTATGTGTGTGCGTGTGAGAGTGTGTGTGTGTGTGTGTGTGTGTGAGTGTGTGCGTGCGTGTGAGAGTGTGTGTGTGTGAGTGAGTGTGAGTGTGTGTGTGTGTGTGTGTGTGAGTGAGTGAATGTGAGTGAGTGAGTGTGAGTGTGTGTGTGAGTGTGTGTGTGTGCGTGTGAGAGTGTGTGTGTGTGAGTGTATGTGTGTGCGTGTGAGAGTGTGTGTGTGTGTGTGAGTGTGTGTGTGAGAGTGTGTGTGAGTGTGTATGTGTGTGTGTGTGAGTGTGTGTATGTGTGTGCGTGTGAGAGTGTGTGTGTGTGAGTGAATGTGAGTGAGTGAGTGTGAGTGTGTGTGTGAGTGTGTGTGTGAGAGTGTGTGTGAGTGTGTATGTGTGTGAGTGTGAGTGTGTGTGTGTGTGAGTGAGTGTGAGTGAGTATGAGTGTGTGTGTGAGTGTGTGTATGTGTGTGCGTGTGAGAGTGTGTGTGTGTGAGTGTGAGTGTGTATGTGTGTGCGTGTGAGAGTGTGTGAGTGTGAGTATGTGTGTGCGTGTGAGAGTGTGTGTGTGTGTGTGTGTGAGTATGAGTGTGTGTGTGTGTGTGTGTTTTGATTAAATTCCAATAATATATTCACACTCCGATTATTTACAATAACGGCATTGTGCGCAATTATATACAGACGTCTACTTGCATGTATTGCAATCATACTGAATGCAGCACTAACTTTGCACGACTCCTCCTCCTTTCTTTGACAGAGACAATCACAGTTGCGAAGCAACCATCAACCACGGGAAAGATTAGACCTAGAATCTTCAAAATCTAAAAACGCCCCTGATTGAAATGCATCAGTCTGGGACGGGTTAAAGTTGTTCCAAAGGCTCTGGGACTCCAAAGAACCCCAGTGAGAGCCGTTATCTCCAAATGGAGAACACTCGACACAGTAGTGAACCCTCCCAGAAGTGGCCGTCCTGCCAAAGTTCCTCCAAGAGCACAGCGACGACTCATCCAGGAAGTCACAAAACAGTCAAGGATAACATCCAAGGAACTGCAGGTGTCTCTCGCATCACTAAAGATCACTGTTCATGACTCCACTATCAGAAAGACACTGGGCAAAGTCCTGATTTGAACCCGATGATGCTGTGGCAGGACCTTAAACGGGCAGTTCATGCTCAAAAGTCTGAACTAAAGCAGTTCTGTGAAGAAGAGCGGGACAGAATTCCCCCACAGTGTTGTGAACGACTGAACTCCAGTTATCAGAAGCGTTCGGTCGCAGCTGTTGCTGCTAAATGTGGCACAACCAGCTGTTGTACTTTCTTTCAATAATATGAATTTGTTATATATGACCGTCAACTAATGACTCAATTAATTAATGTTATGTTTGATACCATGATGAATACATGATATATGTTGTTTATAAGTGATGCAGGTTTATACAGGTTTACACGTCGCTCATCGTTGCGTAATTGTTTAAGCTCATCTTCCGTATGTTGTTTCCCACATGAATGTCAAAGTAACAAACTTCTGACTCATTTTATAGAAGCGTCACATTTGTATTATACTTATGATGGTTATTATATCATTATTTACTTTTAGTTAAATATATTAAACAATGTTAACCTCAGTGCTGATATTTACTGGGATGCCTCAAAATGTGTAAAGAGTTTTTTTCCTTTTTAGATTCGTATGTAGCTATATTGATTCAAAAGTGTGAGCGCATGTGTGTGTGATGGTGAGATTATGTGTGTGTGCGTGTGTGTGTGATGGTGAGAGCGCGTGTTTGTGTGTGTGATGGTGAGTGTGTGTGCGTGTGTGTTTTGTGTGTATAAGTGTGTGAGAGCGTGTGTGCATTGTGTGCGTGCGTGCGTATTTGTGTGCGTGTGTTGTTATTGTGCGTAAGAGTGTTTTGTGTGTGTGTGAGAGAGTGTGTGTGTGCGTATTTATTTGCGTGTGTGAGTGTGGTGCGTGTTTGTGTGCGTGTCTGTGCACGTTGGTGTGTGTTTGTGTGTATGTGTATGCATGTGTGTGTGCTTGTTGGGGTGTGTTTGTGTGTATGTGTGTATGCATGTGTGTGTGCTTGTTGGGGTGTGTTTGTGTGTATGCATGTGCATGTGAGTGCTTGTGTGTGTGTGTGCGCGTGTGTGTTAAAGTCTGAATATCTGTATATATATATTTACACATCAGAGTTTCATGACATCTCAATTTATGTATAAAACATAATGAATTGTTAAGCATACAATAATAAAGTTTGTAGTTTTGAAACTAATTGAAGAGTTATTAATCCATCACAGCATCACAGATAATCAGAACTCCATCAGCCTTGCAAATGAATGGACTCTAAAATATATAATAACAATCTCCTCCATCATCATATAAATTCTATACACAAGCTCTAATAAATATTTAATGTCAAAGTTCAAGCCGTCTGTCCTGTGATCCTTACGGGCCGAGCCGAGGGCGCTTCATGAAGAACCGATTATATTACTGGCCCACAATTAATCCATTTGTCCCGCACAGTGACAGACTCCAAATATTAATTGGTGCCCGAGCACGCTGACAGAAAGCGCTTAACTTTTAAGCGGCGCTTTACAATGGCCAGTGTCAAGCGTATGTTTGTCACGTCCACCGTTATTGATTACCTGCCAGATTCACTTGAAATAATTAAAAGTATATTTTACATATTTATAAAGCACACTTTCACGGGCGCTACTTAATTTTCCATTAGTAAAATGCACTCTGTGAAGTGTGAGGTGCGGGCAGGGGGGCGAGACGGGAAATGAGTAATCGCGGTAATTGCACTCAGAAAGACAATAAGTGAGTCATAAAGGCCACTTTTATTGGTCGCTCTGACAATGACATGTCTCTTATCCAGATAAGTTTGCAGCAGACAGAGAAGAATTAGGAAGATAAGACGTTTATAAGAACTGAGGGCAAAGACTGCTGTTTACAGCTAAACAATCATATCCAGTATATCACCTGTTATTCAAACTGAATATGGTAAATGGTCTGCACTTATATAGCGATTTTTTAACCTTTACAGTATTCAAAGCGCTTTACACTGTGACTCATTCACACACACACACACACACACACACCACCAATGATGGCGCTAGCCTGGCATTTGGAGCAACTTGGTTCAGTGTCTTGCCCAAGGACACTTCAGCATGTGGAGTCGTGTGGAGTCGTGTGGAGTCCTGTGGAATCGTGTGGAGCCCTGTGGAGTCGTGTGGTGTCCTGTGGAGTCGTGTGAAGTCCTGTGGAGTCCTGTGGAATGGTGTGGAGCCGTGTGGAGCCCTGTGGAGTCCTGTGGAGTCGGGTGGTGTCCTGTGGAGTCGTGTGGTGTCCTGTGGAGTCCTGTAGAATCGTGTGGAGTCCTGTGGAGTCGTGTGGAGTCCTGTGGAGTCGTGTGGAGCCCTGTGGAGATGTGTGGAGTCGTGTGGAGTCCTGTGGAGCCCTGTGGAGCCCTGTAGAGTCGTGTGCAGATGTGTGGAGTCCTGTGGAGTCCTGTGGAGCCCTGTGGAGTCGTGTGGAGCCGTGTGGAGTCGTGTGGAGACGTGTGGAGTCCTGTGGAGCCCTGTAGAGTCGTGTGGAGCCGCTGTGGAGACGTGTGGAGATCGTGTGGAGCCCTGTGGAGCCCTGTGGAGACGTGTGGAGATGTGTGGAGTCGTGTGGAGTGCTGTGGAGTCCTGTGGAATCGTGTGGAGTCCTGTGGAATCGTGTGGAGCCCTGTGGAGACGTGTGGAGCCCTGTGGAGACGTGTGGAGTCCTGTGGAGCCCTGTAGAGTCGTGTGCAGATGTGTGGAGTCCTGTGGAGTCGTGTGGAGTCCTGTGGAGTGCTGTGGAGTCCTGTGGAGTCCTGTGGAATCGTGTGGAGTCCTGTGGAATCGTGTGGAGTCCTGTGGAGTCGTGTGGAGCCCTGTGGAGACGTGTGGAGACGTGTGGAGTCCTGTGGAGCCCTGTAGAGTCGTGTGCAGATGTGTGGAGTCCTGTGGAGTCGTGTGGAGTCCTGTGGAGTGCTGTGGAGTCCTGTGGAGCCGTGTGGAGTCCTGTGGAGCCGTGTGGAGTCCTGTGGAGTCGTTTGGAGCCGTGTGGAGTCGTCTGGAGTCCTGTGGAGTGCTGTGGAGTCCTGTGGAGTGCTGTGGAGTCGTGTGGAGTCCTGTGGAGTCGTGGAGTCCTGTGGAGTCCTGTGGAGCCGTGTGGAGTCGTTTGGAGTCCTGTGGAGTGCTGTGGAGTCCTGTGGAGTGCTGTGGAGCCCTGTGGAGATGTGTGGAGTCGTGTGGAGTCCTGTGGAGCCCTGTGGAGCCCTGTGGATATGGAGTAAGATTACTCTCAAAAAGATGTATGCACAACTTTAAGCATTCGTATTCGTATTTGTAAACATTTGTGCGTAAATTAACTTAGGCATGCAAAATTACGTTTTCATACACCTGAGTCAATAAAATTACATTTGTGTTTTTATGTGAGTGTGACTCTAACGTGTCAGTGATCCTTGAGTCCAGACGCTGCAGTAACTGAGTAGCCAGTGGTCCCTGTAAATGCCAAAATACATATTAGATGCAATACACGGTACCGTTAACTTAGCCGTACCAATTCAACATTATGTAACGTTAGGCTAGATAGACATTCAAAACATTACAACTGAAGTATGTTTGCAAACGAATAGGCGTAGCTAAGTTAACTTCATCATTATTTTGCAAGCTAAAGAAATTAACGTTACTTCGTCTGGTTCAGTTGTCATTACTGCTCTGGTCGACATTGCTAAACATATGATAGCAGTTAAGTTTATTTCAGGTAACGTTATTGCATATCTTGCAGTTCAGTGTCAATCGGCGAAACAGGTCAAGTTCTAACATCACTAACTATAACGTTACTTTCACACAGAGCACTTAATCAACGCTAACGTCGTCTAGCACTAGTTACCAGCAAGTAAATATCATTTGCAAGCTAAAGCAATAACGTCTTTGAGTTGCAGAAATGTACATCATTATAAAGTGCTATCATAAGTGTAAAATCGTATAAAAAATGTTGAATAAACACGTTATTTACTTTACCTGTGATGCTGAGCCTAGGCTAGCAGCCTCAGGTCTGTTGTTAGCCATCTTTCGCCTTTGACGCATGCGCGTTAGATGGGAATCGAGGTTCGATTACCTGCCCTGTGAAGGCAGTGACGTCATTTACAACTGTTCTTTACTCGTACCCACAAACTTGAATTTGTGTTCATAGTGAAGAATTCTTAGTCGTAGAAATCAGAGTTGTACTCATGAATGTTTACAGTCATAGCTTCTAGAGTCACACTCACATAAAAACACAAATGTAATTTTATTGACTCAGGTGTATGAAAACGTAATTTTGCATGCCTAAGTTAATTTACGCACAAATGTTTACAAATACGAATACGAATGTTTAAAGTTGTGCATACATCTTTTTGAGAGTAATCTTACTCCATATGTGGAGACCTGTAGAGTCGTGTGGAGTCCTGTGGAGCCGTGTGGAGTCGTGTGGAGTCGTTTGGAGTCCTGTGGAGTCGTGTGGAGTCGTGTGGAGTCCTGTGGAGCCGTGTGGAGTCGTTTGGAGTCCTGTGGAGTGCTGTGGAGTCCTGTGGAGTGCTGTGGAGTGCTGTGGAGTCCTGTGGAGTCCTGTGGAGTCCTGTGGAGTGCTGTGGAGTGCTGTGGAGTGCTGTGGAGTCCTGTGGAGTGCTGTGGAGTGCTGTGGAGTCCTGTGGAGTGCTGTGGAGTGCTGTGGAGTGCTGTGGAGTCGTGTGGAGTCGCTGTGGAGTCCTGTGGAGTGCTGTGGAGTCGTGCTACTCTCCACGATCCACACACAACTCACCACAAACCCCATTGAAAGCAAGAACTACTAATCACCATCACAATGAGGTTACCCCATGTGACTCCACCCTCCCTAGCAACCGGACCAATTTGGTTGCTTAGGAGACATGGCTGGAGTCAATCAGCACGCCCTTGATTCAAACGCACGACTCCAGGTGTGATAGCGTCAATACTCGCTGAGATACCCCAGAACCCAAAAACAATGTGTATTTTAATGTTTATGGATTGACTCCATT
The DNA here is from genome assembly GCF_025860055.1 of Xyrauchen texanus. NCBI lineage: Eukaryota > Metazoa > Chordata > Actinopteri > Cypriniformes > Catostomidae > Xyrauchen > Xyrauchen texanus. The sequence goes on along the minus strand of NC_068299.1, from coordinate 848,976 downwards.
CACTTCCATTGTAGGTGACTTATGGTGCGTTCACATGATGTCGGATTTTCCGTTATTATGTCTTTGTACAATTTGTAATTACAATCTGTGAACTCTGAATTCTAAGAAAGCTCCAAGTTGACAGTTGTGATGACACGTAAAATCTAAAACAGTTGAAGACAGTTTATATGTTTGTTTGATATTACATTTTATTTTGACACCGTTACCAGGAGCCTTTCTTTATCGTGTTACTATTGTAAAAATCAGGGTACATTCAAAGAGCATAAAGAGTGTAAGGGTAAAGGGTGAAGGGTGTAATCCATGCTGATGGCGGATAGATGATATTGTGTGTATGACACACACAGTCTGAGCTCCAGTGAGACAGCAGCACAATCCACTGACCTTTATGGATTTTCTGCGTTCACTTTGAAAAATGAGCCATAAAGCAAACATAAAAGTGGTCATTTTTCCACAGCGGTCAGACCTTGAATTGCTCTAGAGAGGGAGTCACACACACACACACACACACACACACACACACACACATATATATATTGGAGTGACACTGTGTGTGTCAGTGAGCTTTAAAGAGGTCAAATGCTCATCGTGTAGATTAGTGTGTGTACAGTCATCTATCGATGGAACATCTCCATTTCCTCTCTCATGAGGGCAACATATGTTTCATGTTCACAGTATCGGCAGAAGAAATCTCTGGGTGGTTCCCATCATTCACCTGATGCAGACACACATGGACACTTTACACACATGCATTGTGTTCATTTAGGCAGTGTGCACTGTATTTCATCTGTAGTGTTTGCAAATTCAAGCATCACTGTTACAATTAAACGTTCAGTGTGTAGCTCATCCTGTTTGTGCTCCAGACATAAATGATCCCTCAAATAATGTGCCTTTTTGAGGAGAGGTGTGCTGTTTCTTTACTAACAGATCACACTTACAGTTTTCACCTGAAAAACCCCATAGACTTACATTGAAGGAGGGTCCTCCAGTCAGATCGAGAGAATTTCACTTCAGCCAGTAAACAAGCACATTTAGCAACCACCTAGAAACTACCCAGAACAATCTCGCAACCACCTAAAAGCCACCTATAACATCCTAGCAACCACCTAGGAACTCCACAAAACACCCTATCAGCCACCCAATAGACCCTAGCAACCACTTAGAAACCATTCAGAACACCTAAGCAAACAACTAGAAAGTAATTACTCAAAATAATCAAGCAGAAACCACCAGAACACCCCAGTAATCACCTAGACACCACCCAAAACACCCTAGCATCCATCCAGAACATCCTAACAACCACTTACAAACAACACAAAAAACCCTAGCAACCATTTAAAAGCCACCCAGACCACCTAGAAACCAACCAGAACACCCTAGCAACCACCTAAAAAATCTTAGCAACTGCCAAGGAACTTCACAAAACACCCTATCAACCACTTAGAAACCATCCAGAATACCCAAACAAACATCTATAAAGTAATCACTCAAAACAATCTAGCAGCAACCAGAACACCCTAGCAACAACCAAAACACACTAGCAACCATTACCCAAAACCCATTTCAACCATCCAACACCCAGCAATCACCTAAAAGACACCTATAACATTCTAGCTACCACCTAGGAACTCCACAAAACACCCTATCATCCACCCAAAAGACCCTAGCAACCACTTAGAAACCATCCAGAACACCCAAGCAAACACCTACAAAGTAACCACTCAAAACAATCTAGTAGAAACCACCAGAATACCCCAGTAATCAAATAGAAACAACGCAAAACACCCTAGCATCCATCCAGAACATCCTAACAACCACTTACAAACAACCCGAAAAACCCTAGAAACCATTTAAAAGCCACCCGGACCACCTAGAAACCAACAAGAACACACTAGCAACCACCTAAAAAATCCTAGCAACTGCCAAGGAACTTCACAAACACACTATCAACCACTTAGAAACCATCCAGAATACCCAAGCAAACATCTATAAAGTAATCACTCAAAACAATCTAGCAGCAACCCAGAA
>NC_068299.1:821951-841951 GCF_025860055.1 Xyrauchen texanus | reverse complement strand
TTTAAAATCCTTCCTAAACGCAAGCGGCACGCTTAAATGATTGATCTCCAAACCTCTGATCGCATTTCCCATTTTTCCAGAAAATGTTCCGGATTGATCTAAACTGGCCAATTGGCATAATTGGTCAAAGCGGCGTCCCGCACCGGACCTGCCAACAATCCGCTCCCACTCCCCAAGGTTGGCCGCCTCGCTAGGGAAATATCATGCATTAAATTCATTTAGCCTCCCCTTCCGACATCCAATGCTAGAAGTTAATTAAATTGCTTGTCCATTGTGTTCATCCACTTACAAAGTTAATGATATTGTGCGGCAGATTAAAGAGCATTTTATAAAGCGCACAGAATGAGAGCTGGCAACCTCTACATCGCCCAGTTGAACTCTCTCAGCCCGAGCGACCGACGTTAGCCGTAATTAGCAGTGAAATGGATGCTTCCGTCTGCCAACTCCCTGCCAAGCTCATCAGTTGCGCCATGCGGCCTCTAACCTGCCCGCTCACCGGGTCTGAACCAATAAACCCATCGTGCTATTGACATTCAACCAAAACACACGCACACACATCTGGAGAACACAGCGATACGTAGCGTGACTCAGACTCTTAAAGAGGCATTTTAGTACGCCAACTTTTTATACTTTCCTCATTTCATGAGTTCCTTCGGCCACAAAACTAATTCACTTCTATGACATATGCGTGTCTCGTTTGAATAATGTCAGATCATGTGATCGAGTTAAAACAGAAGTTTTGTGGTCTCTCTGCAACTTTATTGGACTAATTTCACGTCTACTTTCCTGATGCGATTCAATACATTAAACGTCTCATTAATATTCTGTTTTGTTATGTACCGCGATCTGTCGGTGCAGATAAAAATCTCTGCTTTTCTTACACAGTTAAAGGTTTTTCTTCATATTCATCTAGCGGAGGTAAGCTCATCTGATTACTCTGCATGGCCTAAAGTGCAGTACGATCCACTTTCTATTCACTTGACAAATGAAATGTTTTAAAGAATCACACAGTTGCTTTATTCTGAGTAGGGGGTGGCATGATGAAACTGAATATACTGGGCAAAGGTAAAAATGCATCAAACGGGAGAGAGTCTGCTGCGCTGTTTACACCTCGGCTGCAGGGTCAGGAAATTTACAGGGGCTCAGGAAAACGAAAATGACAAAAATGCTCCCAGAATTGAAAATGTGGGTGAAAAATGGCCTAGAAAATTTTACCCCTTAGTGAAAAGGTTCATTTCTCACACACACACACACACACACACACACACACACACACACAGATATATATATATAAAAAATACATTATTATAATAATAATTTATATATTAACGCAGAAATTCAGTGTGATTAATTTTATAAAAAATAACACGTTAAAAGAATTAACGCAATTAATCGCACCGTAATAAGTAAGAGTCCTGAGAAATGCTTGCAGTACCACCTGTTTCCTCCAAGGGGCAGTAAGTGAAACTTCAGCTGTATGAGCAACACACAGTTTATACAGTGAACAAAACAAACAACACAAACATGAGTTACATTCTTGTGTTCAAAACACTTGATGGATCTCAAATCTGAACTAAGAGATCTCAAGATGTGTTTAAAGTATTAAACTATATTTAACTCGACACAGTGACCTAAACATGTATGTTTATGACGCAACACACCCGAGACGCTACACAAGCATGTCTGACGCAGGTGTTCATTGACGGTCCTTAAACAAGCTCTCATAATAAATCTCTGATTGATAAATTCACTTGTGTAATGGATTACTGTGAACTGTGTGTCAATGATTGACTTATGATCAATAATATGATGTAATCAATACATTATATTCTAAAGCTCATTTTTGTATCGTCTAATCAATGATTAAGAATGTAATGCATTTTAATTATCTGAATATTTATATATATAATTTGTATCTATATTTAAAGATAACTATGTATAATTATATAATAAATAAATTGATATAAATATGTATAATCATTATATATTTAATTATTGTTATATGAGGGGCTTTCTCAGCAAATATTTGTATATGCGATTAATCATGATTAATTAATCGGGAAACCATGTAATTAATTCAATTAAAAATTGTCATTGATTGACAGCCCTAATATATATATATATATATATATATATATATATATATATATATATATATATATATATATATATATACACACACACACATAATATATTTGTTATTTTATTATGTATATATATATATGTTATTTTATTTTTATATATATATATATATATATATGTTATTTTATTATAAATATATGTGTTATTTTATTATATATATATATATATATATAAAAATATATTTGTTATTTTATTATAAATATATTTGTTATTGTATTATATATATATATATTTGTTATTTTATTATAAATATATTTGTTATTTTATTATATATATATAAATATATTTGTTATTTTATTATATATATATTTGTTATTTTATTATGTATATAAATATATTTGTTATTTTATTATATATATATATAAATATCTTTGTTATTTTATTATATATATATTTGATATTTTATTATATATATACTTGTTATTTTATTATATATATAAATATATTTGTTATTTTATTATGTATATATATATTGGCGAAGCCATTCAAAACAATATCTCACACACAATCTCACAATTTACCTTCAAAATGTATCCTGTTATGAATCATTGCTATCTATATGTGGTGCATTTAAGCAAATACTTTCTGATCGTCTAATTGGATCATCTCCTGAATGGCCGCGTACATGATAAACATTGTCTGCGTTATTAGATTTACACACACAAAAAAGTCAAAGTCTAAACAATCGGGCATCCATTACTAATTAAAATGACGTTATTCCTCCTCCTCATTGGCTGCTTCATGCACGGCTACCAAAGCCATCATTTAATTGCAACAGATGCCAATGATAAAATGCCTTTAATACACTTATGCTCGTTAATGTAAATCATATTCCACTATAGATGTCCAATAATTAAAAATATATATATATATTTTGAGTTGCGCCCCTTTTTTATATAAAGGTATCCTCATTAGATGGAGATTCTTTTAGAGCAGACAGGACTAAAGAACTATTGATTCTCCTTTATTCCCCACGCTTGAAAATATTGTTAATGTTGACGTTGAATGTTCATCAATCTAGATTATCATGCTCTTTAATATCTGCCCTGTTCCTCCGATCGTTTCTTATGCATCTGATTCGATTACGAGTGTATGAGGGGAGGGCCGGCGCTGCGTCAGATGTGCATTAGACATGACGGCTGGAAGACCAACAGCAGAAGTCATATAAAAGAGCCACAAGGACACAAACTCCAGTGCTAAACTTTCACTAACTCTGTTTCCCCCGTTGTGTGAGGGAGTTTCTGAGCTTGTTTGCAATTGTGACATATGCTGAGGTTGTGTTTGATTACCCAGCAGCGAGCAGAGCGTTTGATTATGGGTCTATATCCTCTTAAACTCAGAGCCACGGTGGCCTTGCTAAGACATACAGCTTCCCGCAGCTGTCTGATATGATACAGCTTTATAGCAGTGAGGTACAATCAAATATACTGCTGTGAGATGTCCTAGCGTCATACATCAGTGCATTTCACATGTGATTTTCCCTTATACTCTCCAAAATGAAACCACACCCTACACCGATAAATGAAAATGCAGTTCTCTGCTGGTCCTGTCAGGACAGTATTACAATTAAACATTGCATAAAATGCAAACAAGTTATTATTTTAATTTGGAATAATAATTGTGAACTAGATAGGGACATTTCCTGAAGAAAATGTGAGTGGTGCTTGCCGTGGCAAAACTCGTCAAATAGCATTTTCTAACTTGAAATTTCTAGCACGATGCTATCACGTTTTTAACATGTTTTAACACTTCGCTAGGCGATGCTAGCATGTGTTAGCATAATGCTAGCACGTTTTTAGCATGTATTAGCACGTCCCTAGGCGATGCTAGCATGTGTTAGCATGATGCTAGCACGTTTTTAGCATGTTTAACACTTTGATAGGTGATGCTAAAATGTGTTAACATGATGCTAGCACATTTTTAGCATGTTTCATCACGTCGCTAGGCGATGCTAGCATGTGTTAACATGATGCTAGCACATTTTTAGCATGTTTCATCACTTCGCTAGGTGATGCTAGCATGTGTTAGCATGATGCTAGCACTTTTTTAGCATGTTAGAGCACTTCGCTAAGCGATGCTAGCATGTGTTAGCCTGATGCTAGCACGTATTTAGCATGTTTTAGCACTTTGCTAGGTGATGCTAGCATGTGTTAGCATGATGCTAGCATGTTTTTAACATTTTTTTAGCACTTCGCTATTATTCCACACTTTGTGTGGAATAATAATAATAAAAAGAAGAATAATAAGTATGCAAGAGAACAATAGTGATGCCTTTGGCAAGCACCACTAATAATTTTACAGCTATAATGCAACTAATGTACGTGATAAACTTTGATACTGATGATACATTTCTACCCATTCTTCTCCAAACATTAAACCTCATCAATAGGCTAGTTTCCATCCACCTGTCGAGCTATTTTGTTATTGTGAAAGTAAAAATGCAAGTAAAAAGTAAAAAGTTTTTTGCTAAATGTTCCGTGTTCTGCCGGTCTCCATTGAAACGGGCTTTTATGGATAATAATGGTGTGCGTGATGACGTCACACAAGTTTTGGTTTAGCGCAACAGAAATCTGCCCTGAAGCCGTTTCCATTCAGAAATGTGTTTATCACTAATTCACCTCACAGATGCCCCTAATTTGATCCTCTGTAGTTTGGGTAAAATGGGGAGATTATTGAGACAAAGTCATTTTAATGAAGAAATAAAAGGAATTGCAATCTAAAGGGAACAGTTGCTCTTCTGATGGGACTGTAATATCGGTCCTGATGTTGCACCTATCACAGGTTGCCATCGGTTACGACCGAGAGCGGATCATCATGACCCTGTTCAAGCTGATAACCTGTGATAGACATCAGCAGCAAGTATTGGACAAACTTTCAGTGTCAGGATCAGGAGCATCATGGATGTGTTTCTGATGTGTGACAGATATTAAAGAAACATTGATGCGTGTAATATCAGTGTTACATACATGATACATTCCTCATATACAATAAAACATCACAACTGAACTTGATGATCATCTCAAATGTATTTTAGCTTCATAATGTCATTTATATTTTCTGAAGCAGTAAATGTGATCCGAGGTAAAGAGGGAGAGATTTCAAATATTCAAACCTTTAAAATGTTCAAAAGCTGCTTTTCTGAAAGTCAACTCGGCATTGGACGAATAGTTCTGATAGTTTATAGTCTTGAGAAAAGTCTAGAACATTCTGAGAGTCATTCAGACTTTATTCATCTCCAGAACAGAGTAAAGATCAAGTGTGTGGAAAGTTGTGGTTATTAATTTGTTTAATTGAATGCTTTTTCGTTTGGTAAATCATTTTTTTTAATTTAATGTATTTTTTCGTTTGGTAAATTTGTTTTTTTAATTGAATGCTTATTTTCATTTGGTAATATATGTTTTTAATTTAATGCTTTTTTCATTTGGTAATTAATTTTTTTAATTTAATGCTTTTTTTCATTTGGTAATTAATTTTTTTAATTTAATGCTTTTTTTTCATTTGGTAATTAATTTTTTTAATTTAATGCTTTTTTTCGTTTGGTAATTATTTTTTTAATTTAATGCTTTTTTTCATTTGGTAATTATTATTTTTTATTTAATGCTTTTTTCGTTTGGTAATTATTATTTTTTATTTAATGCTTTTTTCATTTGGTAATTAATTTTTTTTATTTAATGCTTTTTTCGTTTGGTAATTAATTTTTTTTATTTAATGCTTTTTTCGTTTGGTAATTAATTTAATTTAATTTAATACAGAGAATTTTGCCGGCATTTTTTCAAAAGTAGACTAAACAATAATTTAATAGAATTGGGCTGTAAGTGTCCCAAAAAAAACAAAAACAAAAAAAAACACGCTGAAGCTTTTCACCTAGTATTGTGTATTTATTCTTGGTGTGTAAAAGCAACTTTAATAAATAAACGGATGATACTGCGATTAAATTAATCACAAACAGTGTTCATTCATTTGTTCTCCTTGTACTTGTCGATGAGCGGTGCATGATACGAGATATTTGTGTCACGTTTGCAGATCGGCTCTATATGCCGTAAAGATCAATCCATAATCACGTACAATAAATCTGCTTTCAATACTGTCGTCATGGTAACACAGGCTAACGATTGGGGCAAACTCTGTCATGTGACACTACATTTTTGCATTAGGCTAATGCCAATTTTATCAACAGAAGTGTTTCCAAACTAATTTTTCATGACATTTGAGTTAAACGGAAAAATATGATGTCGACATTTGTGACATTTTAGCGATAATGTGCATTTCCATCAGCTTTACTTTGATGCGCTAAAACTTTTTGGATGGACATGTAGTTTATGTGAGCCAGTTTGATATCTTTACATTGACGAGACATTTAAATCAGCAGAAATCTCAAAACATCACAGAAATTCATTTGCAACGCAAAACTACACATGCATGAGTGTTTCTTCACATTCTTCATATTTTGCACTGTGGTCTTCCAGAAAGTAGTATTTTTCCCACTTCTTCACTTCCAATTACAATGTCCAACAGTGAGCGCTTGTATATATGTGCACCAATACACTGAATACTCCCAAAGCTTTACGTGCCCAGCAACATCAGGTTAATTAACACAGGCCCCCGTCCCATCCGGACGCACGGCCACGGCGGGCAATCAAAGCAAAGTATTGACTGTGATGTTGTGTCCTGTGAGACCTGAATGGCCCGGTGGAATGACCCACAGAGTTGTGATTTAATCTAGATCTATTTAGAAATTTGGAGGGCTGAGAGACTAAGCTGAGGAAAAGCAGAAAGAGCTCCTTCCTCTCGAAACGCTCTGCGGTGTTTTCAGAGCACAAACAGAGGGCACGGATCCGTGAAGTTTTAGCGAGAGCTGAAAGAAAGCCAGATCACTCTCGCATCTCTGCTAAGTCCAGAGAGAGGACGGCGTTTGTGGATTCTTTGTCTTTATGTTAAAGCGAATGGCTGCCGATGATGTGTTATGTAAAGTTAGCCAGGCTAGATTTAAATGGCGGAATATCCCGCATGCTAGCTTAGTTACAGCTCAGTGCATCAGCGAGCCGTGGAGCCCAAGACGGAGACGTGAAAACGCTGGGAAGTTGATGTAAATGTTGCCACGATCACTGAAATTATGTCATGGACTTATTTGTGTAATAATAATGACATGCAAAAGCAAACGTGGAGGGGCTTTTGGGACACAAATGCTATTTTGGTTTATCTGGGCAATCGGTGTATCGGAACCGTCCGTTGAAAGAAGATCAAGTGCACTATTGGGAGGGTAAGACCCAAAAACTCAGTGTTTGAAAATAAGAGCTTCAGCTTAAGAACTGTGTGGGAAAGCAGAGGATCACGGGATTACAGCAGAATTCAAGTCAACCAAAGGCAATGCCGCTCGGCGCGGGGTACCACTACATACATAAGGCATTTATTAGTGCAAAAAATAGACGTTTTTAAAATCAAATGTGTTGCATGAATGACTCGTCAACGAAGAATTAAGATTTAAAATGTGATCTCATGGGTTCTGGGTATCTCTGTGAGAACTGACGCTGACTATCACACCTGGAGTCGTGAGTTTGAATCCAGGGCGTGCTGAGTGACTCCAGTCAGGTCTCCTTAGCAACCAAATTGGCCCGGTTGCTAGGGAGGGTAGAGTCACATGGGGTAACCTCCTCGTGGTGGTGATTAGTGGTTCTCGCTCTCAATGGGGCGTGTGGTGAGTTGTGTGTGGATTGTGGAGAGTAGCATGAGCCTCCACATGCTGTGAGTCTCCGCGGTGTCATGCACAACGAGTCAAGTGATAAGATGCATTTTACACAGAGTGGTCAATTGTAACTGAGTGCGCAAATAGTCACATGACCAGAGCTATTTAATTCCACTGTGCTCCACTAAACATTATATCTGTTAAAACGCCATAAAAGGAAGCAAATATGTCCTGGCATAATACACACACACACATACACATACATATTTATATTACATGTATATATACTGTATATATATTGTGTGTGTATACATATATATATATATATATATACACACTCACCTAAAGGATTATTAGGAACACCTGTTCAATTTCTCATTAATGCAATTATCTAATCAACCAATCACATGGCAGTTGATTCAATGCATTTAGGGGTGTGGTCCTGGTCAAGACAATCTCCTGAACTCCAAACTGAATGTCAGAATGGGAAAGAAAGGTGATTTAAGCCATTTGGAGCGTGGCATGGTTGTTGGTGCCAGACGGGCCGGTCTGAGTATTTCACAATCTGCTCAGTTACTGGGATTTTCACGCACAACCATTTCTAGGGTTTACAAAGAATGGTCTGAAAAGGGAAAAACATCCAGTATGCGGCAGTCCTGTGGGCGTAAAATGCCTTGTTGATGCTAGAGGTCAGAGGAGAATGGGCCGACTGATTCAAGCTGATAGAAGAGCAACTTTGCCTGAAATAACCACTCGTTACAACCGAGGTATGCAGCAAAGCATTTGTGAAGCCACAACACGCACAACCTTGAGGCGGATGGGCTACAACAGCAGAAGACCCCACCGGGTACCACTCATCTCCACTACAAATAGGAAAAAGAGGCTACAATTTGCAAGAGCTCACCAAAATTGGACAGTTGAAGACTGGAAAAATGTTGCCTGGTCTGATGAGTCTCGATTTCTGTTGAGACATTCAGATGGTAGAGTCAGAATTTGACGTAAACAGAATGAGAACATGGATCCATCATGCCTTGTTACCACTGTGCAGGCTGGTGGTGGTGGTGTAATGGTGTGGGGATGTTTTCTTGGCACACTTTAGGCCCCTTAGTGCCAATTGGGCATCGTTTAAATGCCACGACCTACCTGAGCATTGTTTCTGACCATGTCCATCCCTTTATGGCCACCATGTACCCATCCTCTGATGGCTACTTCCAGCAGGATAATGCACCATGTCACAAAGCTCGAATCATTTCAAATTGGTTTCTTGAACATGACAATGAGTTCACTGTACTAAAATGGCCCCCACAGTCACCAGATCTCAACCCAATAGAGCATCTTTGGGATGTGGTGGAACGGGAGCTTCGTGCCCTGGATGTGCATCCCACAAATCTCCATCAACTGCAAGATGCTATCCTATCAATATGGGCCAACATTTCTAAAGAATGCTTTCAGCACCTTGTTGAATCAATGCCACGTAGAATTAAGGCAGTTCTGAAGGCGAAAGGGGGTCAAACACAGTATTAGTATGTGTTCCTAATAATCCTTTAGGTGAGTGTATATAGTATATGTACCTTCTCAGTTTTCTTAATATATTTTTTATAGTTTTCAGTTTCATTACACTTAAAAACAAAAGTTTGATGAGTAAAAACAAAAATGTACAAGCCAAAGGCGATTAATTGTCTAATGTTGACTAACCTCTAACACTAAACAATCTATGTATGACAAGAAGAACATTGTTCATTTCTGAAATATAAGGATAAATGTCTTAAATCATACGGGTGCTTACGGCTTGCCTGAGAATGACTCACATCTGCAATGACCCACATTTATGACCATCAGAAAATAAGCCACCTTTCATGGGACAGTCCTTCAGTGCATGTGGAAAACTATAGAAGCCCTTCATCTTCAGCTAGGAATGAACTTCTGCTCAAAAATGCAATTAAACAGTAAACATTAAGAAGCTGAATCTAACTAAGAGAGCATAACATCCAATCTAATTATACAGCACTCTAATGAGCTTCTAATTGGCCAAGCTGCGTCTGACACAAGTAAAGCATTCAGGAGTATGGCCCGGGGTGACTGCAGGACCCTTTGTGTGTGATTTAAGACCACTTGGACGGAATTAAACACTGAAATATGGTTATTATTTTTTATTTATAGCTTTATGAACTCAAACATGTTTGTGTCTTGCTGAAGCTCATGTAATGTGCTGATCTGCACATCACATGATTCTAAAATCACTGGACCTATAAAATACAAACATTTTCATTTTTCAAGCCACATCCACCAAATCATTATCTCTATTTATCTTTCTATCTATCTGTCATTCCATCCATCTATGTATCCATCTATCTATCATGTTATATCCTATTTTGTGAAACATAAGGGGGCGCTAGACGGATCACATGAATCCTCCGAAAAAAGAGATTTAACTGACACTGAAGTTGTCACCGTTGTCACGAAAAGAGAGTTGAGCCGGAAGGCAAAGCTCTCGATCTACCGGTCAATTTTCGTTCCTACCCTCACCTATGGTCATGAAGGTTGGGTCATGACCGAAAGAACTAGGTCACGAGTACAAGCGGCCGAAATGGGCTTCCTCAGAAGGGTGGCGGGCTTCTCCCTTAGAGATAGGGTGAGGAGCTCAATCATCCGTGAGGAGCTCGGAGTAGAGCCGCTGCTCCTTTGCATCGAAAGGAGCCAGTTGAGGTGGTTTGGGCATCTGGTAAGGATGCCCCCTGGGCACCTCCCTAGGGAGGTGTTTCATGCACGTCCAGCTGGGAGGAGGCCTCGGGGAAGACCCAGGATTAGGTGGAGAGATTACATCTCCACACTGGCCTGGGAACGCCTCGGGGTCCTCCAGTCAGAGCTGGTTAATGTGGCTCGAGATAGGGAAGTTTGGGGCCCCCTGCTGGAGCTGCTGCCCCGCGACCCGACTTCGGATAAGCAGTTGAAGATGGATGGATGGATGGATGAAAATCCAAATATTTTAAAATGCCTTTCAGATGGATGCAACACTCTTGAAATATCTAAACTATTGAGGTGTGACCACCGGACAATCAAACGTTTTGTTGCGAATAGTCAACTGGAGAAGAAAAGGCACAATTTAATTGCAAAAGACTTGAGAAGAATTAAACGGGACACCACCCAGGGATGGATTACCGACCGGGCCAATAGGGCCAATGCCCAGGGGCCTTTGACTGCCCGGGGGGGGGGGCACTGGGCTTTAAAGTTGCGCAATCCAGTTTGGCGATTGTTATTTTCGTACTTCGTTATTTTATTAGTTTTATCATTTAGTTTAAAGTGCAATTTGAATTTAGAAATGTCTTCTGTTTATGTTTTTCATGTTTCAATAAATTTATTTAATTTAAGCAAAAATAAATATATTAAAAAAATATTCACCAACCCTCGGCGGGGGCGGGGGGGTTGGGGGGCACTATATAATCGTATATCGGGATATCTTTTAAGGTGATCATCAATAAAATATTTTTTGCATATCACCCAGCCCTAATCTGTAATCACTTTCATCCTCCTCTGTTCAACACTCCTGATCTGAACTCACTGACCTTACAAAGACTGGATTCAGTTTGCCGAATAAAATCAATTTGAGAAGCTCCAGAGCAGCAGAGAAAGAGCTAATCATGATTCAGAGATGCTAAGGAAGGAAGGATGAATGAAGGTAAAGAAGGAAGCGCAGAAGAAAAGATGGAAGGAAGGAACAAAGGATGGTAGGAAGAAAGGAAGCACAGAAGAAAAGAAGGAAGAATGGAAGGAAGGATGAATGAAGGTAAAGAAGGAAGCGCAGAAGAAAAGATGGAAGGAAGGAACAAAGGATGGAAGGAAGAAAGAACCGAAGGAAGAAAGGAAGGTAAAAAAAAGGATGGTAGGAAGAAAGGAAGCACAGAAGAAAAGAAGGAAGAATGGAAGGAAGGATGAATGAAGGTAAAGAAGGAAGCGCAGAAGAAAAGATGGAAGGAAGGAACAAAGGATGGAAGGAAGAAAGAACCGAAGGAAGAAAGGAAGGTAAAAAAAAGGATGGTAGGAAAAAAGGAAGCACAGAAGAAAAGAAGGAAGTATGGAAGGAAGGATGGACCAAAGGAAGGTACAAAAGGATGGTAGAAAGAAAGGAAGCACAGAAGAAGGAACGAAGGCTGGAAGGAAGGAAGGACGGACAGTAGGAAGAAAGAAAGCACAGAAGAAAAGAAGGAAGATAGAAAGGAAGGAAGGATGGACCAAAGGAAGGAATGAAGGAAGGTAGAGAAGGATGGGAGGAAGGAAGCACAGAAGAAAAGGAAGGAAGCAAGGAAAGAAAAAGAAAAAAGAAAGTATAAAAACGAAGGATGGAAGGAAGGTAAAGAAAGATGGGAGGAAGTGAAGAAGAAAAGAAGGAAGAAAGGAAGGATGGACCGAAGGAAGGAATGAAGGGAGGTACAGAAGGATGGGAGGAAGAAAGGAAGCACAGAAGAGAAGAAGAAAGGAAGGAAGGATGGACCGAATGAAGGAAGGTACAGAAGGAAGGTACAGAAGGAAGGGAGGAAGGAAAAGGGAAAAAGGAAGTATAAAAACGAAAGATGGGAGGAAGCGCAGAAGGAAGGAAGGAAGGAATGAAGGAAGGAAGGTACAGAAGGATGGACCGAAGGAAGGAATTAAGGAAAGACAGACAGTAGGAAGAAAGGAAGGAAAAGGAAGTAAAGAATGAAGGATGGATGAAGGAAGCAGAAAGAAAGAAAGAAAGAAAGAAAGAAAGAAAGAATATGTGGTTTACTTTGAGAAGCCTTCAGACCTGCGGCTCAATACCTGCTAATTCTATTAAGTGTCAGTCGCGGGACAGTCGCCGCTCACAGGTGCATGTAAATGTGCTGCTGCTTGACTAAACAAAACAGGAGCAATAGAATAAAGCGATTGAATAACAAAAGAGGAGTGAAACACTCAGGACACGCTGGGACTGCCAAACCCATTATGGGTATTGAACATATCCCTCAATCCACCAAACGACATTTCCCATCCCAATACAATCCAGGAGAATACAACGCACGGTCTTCATCGCTGATATGGCTGCACCTGAGGGCGTCCTGACGCAGGTAATATGATGAAATGCAACTAATGTGATTATACAAAACAGACGCTGTTCCTCTCAATTTCACTTCTCACCCACTTAAGCAAATGCAGCTATTTGAAACGTGAACCCTGCTTAACACACGCAGGCCAAAGGCCTCAAAAGTACAGCACAGTATTCACCAGTACTCGAATGCAGTTTGTGTTTTGAGGCCAGAGACACACCTCACACACAAAAACCATAGACCAACACACTGCACGTGCGTCGTCTTATATGCCTAATGTGCATTCTTGCTTTTCTGCGGTGGTAACAAACTGCTGATTTAAACAACTTTACAAGGTCAAATATTACACACAGGTTTTAACAGAAGAAGCTGTCAATTGAGCTTAACTTCAACCCGGAATATTCCTTTAGTGCAGGGGTGGGGAACATCAGGCCTCAGGGCCGTATAAGGCCCGTGAGGCCATTTCACCTGGCCCGCGAGGCCATTTCACCCAGCCCGCGAGACCATTTGGCCCGGCCCGCGAGGCCATTTCATCTGGCCCGCGAGGCCATTTGGCCCGGCCCGCGAGGCCATTTCACCCGGCCCGAGAGAACATTTGGCCCGCGAGGCCATTTCACCCGGCCCGAGAGAACATTTGGCCCGCGAGGCCATTTCACCTGGCCCGAGAGAACATTTGGCCTCGCGAGGCCATTTCACCCGGCCCGCGAGGCCATTTTACCCGGCCCGCGAGGCCATTTCACCCGGCCCGCGAGGCCATTTTACCAAGCCCGCGAGGCCATTTCACCCATCCTGAGAGACCATTTGGCCTACGAGGCCATTTCACCCGGCCCACGAGGCCATTTTACCTGGCCCGCGAGACCATTTTAGCCGGCCCGCAAGGCCATTTCACCACGAGGCCCGAGAGAACATTTGGCCCGTGAGGCCATTTCACCCGGCCTGAGATACCATTTCACCCAGCCCAAGAGACCATTTTACCCGGCCCGCGAGGCCATTTCACCCGGCTCGCGAGACCATTTGGCCCGCAAGGCCATTTTACCCGGCCCGCAAGACCATTTTACCCGGCCCGCGAGGCCATTTCACCCGGCCCGCGAGACCATTTTACCCGGCCCGCAAGACCATTTTACCCGGCCCGCAAGACCATTTTACCCGGCCCGCGAGGCCATTTCACCCGGCTCGCGAGGCCATTTCACCCGGCCCGCAAGGCCATTTTACCCGGCTCGCGAGACCATTTTACCCGGCCCGCAAGGCCATTTTACCCGGCCCGCAAGACCATTTTACCCGGCCCGCGAGGCCATTTCACCCGGCTCGCGAGGCCATTTCACCCGGCCCGCGAGACCATTTTACCCGGCCCGCAAGACCATTTTACCCGGCCCATGAGGCCATTTCACCCGGCTCGCGAGGCCATTTCACCCGGCCCGTGAGACCATTTTATCCGGCCCGCGAGGCCATTTTATCCGGCCCGCGAGGCCATTTCACCCGGCCCGCGAGGCCATTTTATCCGGCCCGCAGGCCATTTCACCCGGCCCGTGAGGCCATTTCACCCGGCCCGTGAGGCCATTTTATCCGGCCCGTGAGACCATTTCACCCGGCTCGTGAGACCATTTGGCCCGCGTGGCCATTTTACTCGGCCCGCGAGGCCATTTCAGAAATAATTTGAAAAGCAAAAATGCCCTTGATTCAATTAACCTGAAAAAAAATTCCTTTCAAAAAATGTTTAAATGTAATTTAAAATGATAACAACACAAAATATTGTATAATAGACAGACCTTTTAGTGTTTTTGGTGTGTGAGCACGTAACGGAATGCATACATAAATTTCAACCCACAATCAGAAATTGCAAGCAATTGTATGGCCCACAAATAATTTTATAAATACTAAAACTAGTATTTTAGTATTTAGGCGGGACTACCTGTCTGAGAGTGGTACTCATGAGTGCCCTCTTTGTGGACATTATTTTGTAGAGCGCACGCAAACAACGTGTGGACTTAGAGCTGCGGGCAGCATTTGGGTCAGGACCTTCGACCACATCAGGCCAGACAAGGAAAGAAAAGCACGTCATGACGACTTCTACCTTCTGAGAAATTGCTTGGATTAAAGATAACGATTTCTCTAAGCCATTAACAGCACGTACGTGACATATCCGCACCCCGCTGGGCTCACGTTCCTTTCCATCACCTTGAAATCACGAGCGATGGATGAGATAAAACCAGGCAGGGAGCACACTTTCCTCTCTTCAGAATGTTTGGATTATTCGCTGATGGCTCCCTGAAGATGTGTTGCCCCGCCGCCCCCGTCTGCTCGCTCAAGGCACCTGTGTGCGCCCGTCCCTGCGGAGCTCCCTGTGCGGGGGATATATATATACACTTTAACTGTGAAAAGGTCAGGCACGCGGGATGAAGCAGGCAAACACAGATGCCCTGCAGATGAATCACGGGAGATTTGGTGCATGGTGGCGAATGAGTAACCCGCCGCAGCCGCTCAAACCCCATTATTTCCCCTCTTCTTCAGTAGGTCCGTGACGCATGCCGGCGCATTCCGTCAGTTCATTAGGAAGAAATCTCATTCCTCTGCCGCGAGCTGCCCGCGTACGTGACGAGCCCCCGGAGGCCCCACGGCCCGTGTTTAATTCCACATCATCTGCTCCTGAGAGGGCCTTAATCGCAGTCTGTGTGATCAATACTATATCAGTGTAAATTAAAATGGCAATCTCAAAGTAATTAAGCCTGTTAATGTTTGATTCAAATGTCATTATTTGCTCATGAGGAGAGGCCAGAGTGGGCGCCAGTGCTCTTGAAAGTGTGCGTGTGGTTATGAATGATTAAACAAGGGGGTGTCAACTGATTTAGCTTCAGAACCCACATGTCATATTAGGTGGTGACCCAACACAAGTGTTTAAGGTGTGCTTAAAATAAATAATAAACTAAATAATATTTAAAATAATGATGGTAAAATGTGACGCAGTGATTTTTAGCGATGTTATCTTCTAGTTGTGAGAGTGTTTTGATAGTGGAAACGGGCTTCACAGAAGCAGATGAAGTCTCCACCCCGAACAGACGAGGTACATCTCCAATTCCACAGCAGCATAACCCAATTACACAAACCTGATTTACAGAAGCAAACCTGATTACAGCCGTTCTGAATGAGAAGAGAGGAGAGAGAACATCAGCCAGCAGAATATCACTGCCAGAAACACAGACAATAAAAATACAATCGACTCTGGACAGAAAGCTCTCAGTAATTGCTTTATCCGAAATCTCTCTGGTCAGATTTGAAACAATTTCAAAATTAATTCTGATGGTTTGTTAAACAGAAGTTCTACAGGCCAGACGGATGTTCTGGTCAATGGCTGATATACTGGTGGGTCAATCGCTCTGTCAATGGATGATAAACCATTTTACTTTGTCATTTTTTTGTAAATATTGCATAAAATCTGTCTATCAGATCTGTCTGTCTGTCTGTCTATCTGTATGTCTATCTATCTATCAGATATGTCTGTCTGTCTGTCTGTCTATCTGTATGTCTATCTATCTATCAGATCTGTCTGTCTGTCTGTCTGTCTGTCTGTCTATCTATCTATCTGATCTGTCTGTCTGTCTGTCTGTCTATCTGTATGTCTATCTATCTATCAGATCTGTCTGTCTGTCTGTCTGTCTATCTATCTATCTGATCTGTCTGTCTGTCTATCTGTCTGATCTATCTATCTATCTATATGTCTGTCTGTCTGTCTGACCTATCTGTCTGTCTGTCCAATCTATCTGTCTGTCTGTCTGTCTGTCTATCTATCTATCAGATCTGTCTGTCTGTCTGTCTGTCTATCTGTATGTCTATCTATCTATCAGATCTGTCTGTCTGTCTGTCTATCTGATCTATCTATCTATCTATATGTCTGTCTGTCTGTCTGATCTATCTGTCTGTCTGTCCAATCTATCTGTCTGTCTGTCTGTCTATCTATCTGTCCGTCTATCTATCCGATCTGCCTGTCTGTCTATTTATCTATCTGTCTGTCTGTCTGATCTATCTATCTATCTATCTATCTATCTATCTATCTATCTATCTGTCTGATCTATCTATCTGTCTGTCTTATCTATCTATCTATCCGATCTCTCTGTCTATCTGATCTATCTATCTGTCTGTCTGTCTTATCTAGCTGTCTGTCTGTCTATATATCCGATCTATCTGTCTGTCTGTCTGCTGGCTGTCTTATCTATCTATCTGTGTGTCTGTCTGTCTGATCTATCTATCTATCTATCTATCTATCTATCTATCTATCTATCTATCTATCTATCTATCTATCTATCTGTCTGATCTATCTATCTGTCTGTCTTATCTATCTATCTATCCGATCTCTCTGTCTATCTGATCTATCTGTCTGTCTGATCTATCTATCTGTGTGTCTGTCTGTCTATATATCCGATCTATCTGTCTGTCTGTCTGCTGGCTGTCTTATCTATCTATCTGTCTGTATGTCTATCTATCTGTGTGTCTGTCTGTCTGATCTATCTATCTATCTATCTATCTATCTATCTATCTATCCGATCTGTCAATCTATCTGTCTGTCTTATCTATATATCTGTCTGTCATATCTATCTATCTATCGGTGATTCAGTCTATCTATCTGTCTGTCTGTCTGTCTGTCTGTCTGTCTAATCTATCTATCCAATCTATCCATCCAGATAGACAGATTGATTTTTTTGTTTGTTTTTTTACTTCCTGTAACTTCACGTGATAGGAGAAAGGTGAAACTTTACAAAAAAAAATAAAACTAATGTTTTTCTGTGGCTAAAATTTGCATATAGAAATTTTCAGCTGGTGCACGCTCAACTCTACTGCACACTCTAGCACTGAAACTGTAAAGCCTTGCACAATATCCATTACGTGCGACGCATGTCCCGGGCATAATAAACACAGCAGTGGATATATGGTACAGAGAATGGAGACTACACCTGCAAGCAGTAAACCAGGCAAGCTGCCGTATCTCTTTGCATCACCCGAAAACGCTCAATCACTTTCATCTGAACCTGTTTCAAAAGCGAAACCGCCCGAGTGAGATCCATTGTGTGCCGATAGAGACTGAGAAGAACCTGACCATTCCGCAATCTGCAATCTCAATGGACTTGTAGAGACTGAACGGCACCAAAGAAAAAAACAGCTCTGCGATTTTTTTATTTTTTATTTTCTCCCAATCTGTAACGCCCAATTCCCAACGCGTTCCAAGTCCTCATGGTGGTGTAGTGACTTGCCTCAATCCGGGCGGCGGAGGACGAATCTAATTTGCCTCCGCGTCTGAGACCGTCAATTCGCGCATATTATCACGTGACTTGTTGAGCGCGTTACTATGGAGACATAGCGCGTGTGGAGGCTTCACGCTATTCTCCGCGGCATCCACACACAACTCGCCACACGCCCCACCGAGAGCGAGAACCACATTATAGTGACCACGAGAAGGTTACCTCATGTGACTCTACCCTCGCTAGCAACCAGGCCAATTTGGTTGCTAAGGAGATCTGGCTGTTTTTAGATTTTTAGCAAATTAAACTTCATTGTTTATGTATTCAGCATTCAGTATGTTTTATATCTGTACATTTAAGTTACTCTTGCAAATAAAGTTTGATATGAATTGAATTTCCACATTTGATCCTATTATTAAAAAAAAAAGTCATTAAAAAAAATGACTTTTTAATTACAACATGTATCAAACATTATTACCTGTAAAACGTGCCTAATTAAATATATCCGCCAAAAAAATACAACATTACAAATATACATAAACATTTAAGTCGTAAGTATAAAAATATAAAGTAGCAAGTAAATATATTTATGATGATTTTCTAATGTTTGTTGTAATGTGTCATGTGCCATAATTAAACTACACTTGACTGGTTACAGTTGCTACGGCAACACTAAGCATCCCGACCGCAGTTGTTTCTGTGAATGAGGTAATGAGACAGGTGAACTGCTCAGAGAGTTACAACAAAACCTCAAAACACATTTCACCGTGAGCTTGCTGTACTGATGCCCGCAACACTTAAGAGAGACCACATGTATGTCTAATTAATTATAGACGTTTAGTAATAGACGAGGAACTAAAGCCGTCTTTTCACGGTTCCCGACATTCACATGTCGCCCCCTAGTGGTGAACTTTACATTTGCTCACAATGGATTGTATCTGTTGCAATGGAGAAGGCCCTGTATTACACTTATTCTGCAGATAGGAAATACAATTTCAGAGATACATGTATGATTTATGAAAGTTTGACAAAAAGAACTGATACGTTCGATCACACGTTTAATTACAAATGCCTTTTGTAACAGATTGATGATTGACTCGTCTCGTATCCCCCTCAGAATGCTGACTCGTGTTCTTGCGCCGCTGTCACCGTCCAATTGACTCTCTGAAACATTAAATCTGATGTCGGGAATTGATTTGGAAGTCCGTCTGACACCCTGCGGCCACCACACTAACGGACTATCAATGAGTCGGACAGCGGCAACATAAATCAACGATCCTCTGATGGATTGCCAGCGTTCTGGGACAGAAAAATCAGAGATCTCACGGCAAACTCTCAATAGTGATTAGCATAACACATTAGTAATGCAACGCTCCACCTCTGCTAATACGCAAAGGGTGCATTTGTTGTTCTTATTTATCCTTTATTGACTCACATTTAATAATTCATTAAGCCGGTGCATGTGGGCTCATTACAGTGCTCGATGCGGACCCTCGAGTGCAAGCAGCGACTGGAGGGAGAAAACGACGGCGCTGTGACTTTAAAATTGTGATGATGTGCAAGTGGCTCTTTAAGATGTCAATCATGTACTTTAATGTTTAGCAGCACTTTTGCATATATTGTGACAGCTAAAGAGACAAAGCAAAGTGTATTAAACACTCTTAAAGGGATAGTTCACCCAAAACTGAAAATTCACCATCATGTTGTTCCAAACCCATATCACTTTTTCTTCCATGGTCTGATAGGATGACCTTTGACCTGACACTGCTGGTGTAGGTGCACTCACACACACACACACAAATATTGATTAGCCGCAGCATTAAGATGTTTTAGCTGCTCTAATAATGCTGATGGAGTGTGTGTGTGTGTGTGTGTGTGAGTGTATGTGTG
>NC_068299.1:806951-816951 GCF_025860055.1 Xyrauchen texanus | reverse complement strand
TCTAAACTCCTCCTTTCAGAGAGCATACTCTGCTCTGATTGGTCCGTTCTAAAGGATTCATTCTAAACTCCTCCTTTCAGAGAGCATACTCTGCTCTGATTGGTCCGTTCTGAAGGATTCATTCTAAACTCCTCCTTTCAGAGAGCATACTCTGCTCTGATTGGTCCGTTCTAAAGCGTTCATTCTAAACTCCTCCTTTCAGAGAGCATACTCTGCTCTGATTGGTCCGTTCTAAAGGATTCATTCTAAACTCCTCCTTTCAGAGAGCATACTCTGCTCTGATTGGTCTGTTCTAAAGGATTCATTCTAAACTCCTCCTTTCAGAGAGCATACTCTGCTCTGATTGGTCCGTTCTAAAGGATTCATTCTAAACTCCTCCTTTCAGAGAGCATACTCTGCTCTGATTGGTCCGTTCTAAAGCGTTCATTCTAAACTCCTCCTTTCAGAGAGCCTACTCTGCTCTGATTGGTCCGTTCTAAAGGATTCATTCTAAACACTTCCTTTCAGAGAGCATACTCTGCTCTGATTGGTCCGTTCTAAAGCGTTCATTCTAAACTCCTCCTTTCAGAGAGCATACTCTGCTCTGATTGGTCTGTTCTAAAGCATTCATTCTAAACTCCTCCTTTCTGAGAGCCTACTCTGCTCTGATTGGTCCGTTCTAAAGCGTTCATTCTAAACTCCTCCTTTCAGAGAGCATACTCTGCTCTGATTGGTCCGTTCTAAAGGGTTCATTCTAAACTCCTCCTTTCAGAGAGCATACTCTGCTCTGATTGGTCCGTTCTAAAGCATTCATTCTAAACTCCTCCTTTCAGAGAGCATACTCTGCTCTGATTGGTCCGTTCTAAAGGATTCCTTCTAAACTCCTCCTTTCAGAGAGCATACTCTGCTCTGATTGGTCCGTTCTAAAGCGTTCATTCTAAACTCCTCCTTTCAGAGAGCATACTCTGCTCTGATTGGTCCGTTCTAAAGCGTTCATTCTAAACTCCTCCTTTCAGAGAGCATACTCTGCTCTGATTGGTCCGTTCTAAAGCGTTCATTCTAAACTCCTCCTTTCAGAGAGCATACTCTGCTCTGATTGGTCCGTTCTAAAGGATTCATTCTAAACTCCTCCTTTCAGAGAGCATACTCTGCTCTGATTGGTCCGTTCTAAAGGATTCATTCTAAACTCCTCCTTTCAGAGAGCATACTCTGCTCTGATTGGTCCGTTCTAAAGCGTTCATTCTAAACTCCTCCTTTCAGAGAGCCTACTCTGCTCTGATTGGTCCGTTCTAAAGGATTCATTCTAAACACTTCCTTTCAGAGAGCATACTCTGCTCTGATTGGTCCGTTCTAAAGCGTTCATTCTAAACTCCTCCTTTCAGAGAGCATACTCTGCTCTGATTGGTCTGTTCTAAAGCATTCATTCTAAACTCCTCCTTTCTGAGAGCCTACTCTGCTCTGATTGGTCCGTTCTAAAGCGTTCATTCTAAACTCCTCCTTTCAGAGAGCATACTCTGCTCTGATTGGTCCGTTCTAAAGGATTCATTCTAAACACCTCCTTTCAGAGAGCATACTCTGCTCTGATTGGTCCGTTCTAAAGCGTTCATTCTAAACTCCTCCTTTCAGAGAGCATACTCTGCTCTGATTGGTCTGTTCTAAAGCATTCATTCTAAACTCCTCCTTCTCAGAGAGCCTACTCTGCTCTGATTGGTCCGTTCTAAAGGATTCATTCTAAACACCTCCTTTCAGAGAGCCTACTCTGCTCTGATTGGTCCGTTCTAAAGGATTCATTCTAAACTCCTCCTTTCAGAGAGCCTACTCTGCTCTGATTGGTCCATTCTAAAGCATTCATTCTAAACTCCTCCTTTCAGAGAGCATACTCTGCTCTGATTGGTCAGATGTCCCAGTCTGTTCTGATTGGTCTACCGCTTACGGCGCGTCGGAAAGGAAACGCCCACTACCATATCAGAGTTTCAGCTCCGTCAGAAAAAGATAGTTTGTTTTACCTTACCAAATCGAGTCCGATAGTGACACATCGGAAGATCAACCCGAACCACCATCGCAAGCACGACGAGAACAGAACGTTTCTCAGTGGTGAGTTTATATGTAGTTTAGGACAACCTGAGTTAGCCGGTTAGCCGAGGCTAACAGCTAACAGGCTAATAGCGTGCACTGGCTGTACATGTAAACAGACCAGAGGCAGGTTTTTTTGTTACCAAATTAGGTAGGTTAGTACAGGAAGTACGTTTGGTATTACTAACGACTCGTTTCAGGTGTTCAGAATCGGTTCTTTCTTTTGGGAGTCAATAACTCAGTTTGTTCTGCACTTTGATTTTTGAAACGTTGCAGACTTGTTTTACATTCACAAACAGCGATATAACACTACATGAAAGGTCATATTTGAAAAACCATAAGAGGTGCCCTTTAAATAATATATATATTACATTACAGTTATGACAGTAATGAAACTGGCTTCATTTTCTCCATGCAAAATATATAATTTAATTTCTTTCTTTTGATTTTTGAGGGTAAAATACAACTTGGACATGAGTTCAAGATGTCAAAATGACCCTCCTGCGAGTACGCCTTTGCTTGGATCCGATTAAAGGGATAGTTTACCCAAAAATGAAAATCCTCTCATCATTTACTCATGTGTTTTATACTTACTAGTCAATAGGATCTAAAACTTTCAAGCTCCAAAAAGCACATAAAGGTAGCATGAAGGTAATCCATATGACTCAAATGGTTTAATCCATGTCTTCTGAAGTGATATGATCAGTTTTGGATGAAAAACCAGCACTTTTTGTAGCTTGAAAGTGGTGTACCCCATTGACTTGCTTTGTGCGGACAAAAACACTTCACATCTCCATCCGAATATCTTCATTTGTGTTTCACAGATGAAGGAAAGTCATACATGTTTAAGACTGCATAAGGGTGAGTTAATGATGAGAGAGACAGAATCCATAACCAGAAACCGGTTTTGAGGAAAAACACACACATTCTCTCTCTCTCTCTCTCTCTCTCTCTCTCTCTCTCAAACACACGCCCACGCACAAACATGCACACACACACACACACACACACACACACACACACACACACAGTCCATATTTACAGTGCACCAGAGCATCCTTGACCAGCAAGATGAAGATGGAGGGAGAGAGAGAGAGGGACGAGAGAGGTGGGGTGAGAGAGTGGGCTGAAAAATCCTTCAGTGGATGTTTATTTGCTCTCAACACCTCCTAAGCGATCAATATTTTTAATTTGGGGCCAAGTTATTATTTTTCACATCACTGTGCTGGGGAGCAGAGTAAAGTGCCTCATATTTTAGCACTAAAAAGATCGATATAACAGCCTCACCTTCACTGTGGCCCTTACACACACTCACACGGGGCCGGGGTGTGACCGAGGGGCCGCACACGCTCTGCACACATCATTATTACACACATGATTTACTCACCCCCACTAAACCAATCTGACCAAACACACACACACACACACACACACACACACACACACACACACACACACATTACTGCATGAGTTTACAAGCTACTTGCATGCGTGTGTGTGTGCGTGGCGTACGTGCGTGTGTGTGAGACGGAGCACTTTTAAGTGCATGTCACAGACCCGTTCACGTGTTCTTCATCTGAGGGCACAGTAGTGCGTGACCCGGTCATATTAGGCTTTTTATAACAAATGCATGACTGCAATCCATTAGTTGCATGTATATTTCACTCCAAATTCTTCCAGCGTGTCGCAGCCGCTCCCCCCTCATAATTCACGTCTGATGGCAGATTCATCGATTGTCGCTCAGCACACATCTAGACATCAGAGTGTGTGTGTGTGTGTGTTGACTGATGGTATGTGTGAATTATTACTCTACAATATTGCTCAACTGACGTCTGGCCCATTCAAACAGCCTCCTCATGCTATACTGAAATAAGAGACGCTGGATTTAGTTTGCAATATTTTAAGCTTGTTATGTTCAGGTCAGTGTCATGGCAAGGGAGGAGACACGATAGTGCAAATAAAAAGTATAATTCTACGTTTAAACAGACTTCCCCATAAAACCATCACTGGTGTGAATATTTCAATGTGCAGGTCATTGACCAAACAATGCATATGTGTGTGTACGTGTTGGTTTCATGCATTTGTGAAATACATGTATAGTATTTTCTACAAAGGAACACTGATTTGATGAAAAAAACTGAAACGGTGTAACTATCAAGTAAAAGGTACTGCATTAAAATACATTCCTTGCACCATGAATAGACGTTAGTGTACGCCACTTAATCATTAATCATGAACTTATTCGCTGACTTTAAAAAGTTGATGTTTAGCGGACCATAGGGCGGCTTTGGCAGCTGGTGAACTGGCCTGATGGATTTATGTGCTCAGTATGTTATACCATGCGGCTGCCCTTACTCGCACATTATACGTTATTCAAGGACCCAAAAGCAGTTGCGTAACACGGACGATCGCTTCACGCAAATCACTACAAGGTTATATGATTTCCTTTTCAGGCTTCAAAAACGTATGAATCGTATCAAATATAATGTCAGTGATTTTGTCGCTAGTCTCTGTATTTCCTATCGCTAGTGGGCGTACCTACTGCTGTCACTCTAATGCTATTGGTTGGATGCACAATTGGCCATTGCTTCAGATGAGCTTGATTGCCAGTTAAACAATTATATCATTCTTATTTGATGAGGAATCATTTGTTTTGCCTCTAATAATGAACATTCTGTAGGGGTTGCTTTTACATAAACTACAGCTGTGCTCAATGCGTCCTATCATGAACAAGATGAACAAACTATTAATGTATGCATTAAGCTCACTAACAATGTTGACGGTTTCTGGTACATTATCCAATTTGGTAAGAAATCAGTTTACTTGGTGTCTGGGTATCTCGGCGAGTATTGACGCTGACTATCACACCTGGAGTCGCGAGTTTGAATCCAGGGTGTGCTGAGTGACTCCAGTCAGGTCTCCTTAGCAACCAAATTGGCCCGGTTGCTAGGGAGCCTAGAGTCACATGGTGGTCGCTATAATGTGGTTCTCGCTCTCGGTGGGGCGTGTGGTGAGTGACTCCAGCCAGGTCTCCTTAGCAACCAAATTGGCCCGGTTGCTAGGGAGGGTAGAGTCACATGGGGTAACCTCCTCGTGGTCGCTATAATGTGGTTCTCGCTCTCGGTGGGGCGTGTGGTGAGTGACTCCAGCCAGGTCTCCTTAGCAACCAAATTGGCCCGGTTGCTAGGGAGCCTAGAGTCACATGGTGGTCGCTATAATGTGGTTCTCGCTCTTGGTGGGGCGTGTGGTGAGTGACTCCAGCCAGGTCTCCTTAGCAACCAAATTGGCCCGGTTGCTAGGGAGGGTAGAGTCCCATGGGGTAACCTACTCGTGGTCGCTATAAAGTGGTTATCGCTCTACGTGTGGGGCGTGTGGTGTGTGACTCCAGCCAGGTCTCCTTAGCAACCAAATTGGCCCGGTTGCTAGGGAGCCTAGAGTCACATGGTGGTCGCTATAATGTGGTTCTCGCTCTTGGTGGGGCGTGTGGTGAGTGACTCCAGCCAGGTCTCCTTAGCAACCAAATTGGCCCGGTTGCTAGCGAGGGTAGAGTCCCATGGGGTAACCTCCTCGTGGTCACTATAATGTGGTTCTCGCTCTCGGTGGGGCGTGTGGTGAGTTGTGTGTGGATGCCACGGAGAATAGCATGAAGCCTCCACACGCGCTACGTCTCCGTGGTAACGCGCTCAACAAGTCACATGATAAGATGCGCGGATTGACGGTCTCAGACGCGGAGGCAACAGAGATTCGTCCTCCTCCACCTGGATGGCGAGTCACTACGGAAAGTGTTAGAAACTGCATCAATACTCGATGCATTATATCAACACAAAGATCAATCTTTCAACGTATCAATCAAACTCACTCAGAATGCCAACAATTTCTGACACGGTTTTCCATGCATCACTCTTTCTTTATATCCATGTAAGTTGTTACAGAAACACGATATATAATGATGAAATCATGACAACAACAACTCCTCTGTCTTTCCTGCACTCTCATTGGCTGTCGCTGTGCGATATCGCTCCGCTTTTGCATATAGTTTGAACCAGTCTGGCCATTCTCTGTTGACCTCTCTCATCAACAAGGTGTTTCCGTCCATAGAACTGTCGCTCACTGGATGTTTTTTGGTTTTGGCACCATTCGGAGTAAATTCTAGAGACTGTTGTGTGTGAAAATCCCAGAAATGCTCAAACCAGCCCGTCTGACACCAACAATCATGCCACTGTCCAAATCACTGAGATCACATTTTGATGTGAACATTCACTGAAGCTCCTGACCAGTATCTGCATGATTGTATGCACTGATTTTTTTGTCCCACTCCATCCCCGATGGATCATTTTACTCTTTAAGCAACAGTTATTTTTGTTAAGCTTTACAAGTAAAGGAACTGGTTCACAGATGTCCTGAAAGTAATAATAATAATAAATATAGCTGCAAGCAGCGATGACGGGCCCAAACACCATGCATCCACTTCCACCCGGTGGCTTTCGGTAAACAATGCATCGTGGACACATGCATTTGGCATTTGACATCATTCTAAACCATTTTGAAGCAATTTGGATACAAATAAAAGGGCTATTTTAAAGTCTGTTGTAGGAGCCACAGTTCCTAAGGCAAGGTGTTGGCACCATGACCGTGACCCAAAACAGTCACATCTATGTGATTATCCCCCAAGACTTATAAACATACAGCTCAATTATGATCTAAATCACACATTGCACACAGAAGATATGAAACACTTCCTGTTTCCCATTTTTTCCCATGAATTTAATGCCTCGCACTTTCAGTGCTTGGGCCCTAATAATCAATTCATACTTTACTTTTTATGATTCAGGATTTGTTCAAAGTTTTGTGAGAGTATAGATTTGTGAATTCAGTTATGTAAATAAAATTATTTCGGCCTTTATCATAATGAATTTTAATCACATTTAAATAAAATACAGGGGAAAAAATGATTAATCCTAGAAATAATAGAAGATTAATCGATTATCAAAATAATCGTTAGTTGCAGGATATAAGCAGATTGAAGTTTTATAGCTTTACCTTGAATGTTGAATTGACTAGCATTGCTCTTTAGTTTTACATTATTTTGTATAGTCTACATGCTTAAGGTCAATAAATATACTACATGCATTTTTAAGGTATAAAATACAAGTATTTGTCCGGTGTCTTTTATTGAATATTGAATATTGAATAAAAACCAAACCAGCCTGAAGTTTGATGCTTTAATTACAATTGTCGTCAAGGTTTGCACTGCCACTGTTGTTGCTTTTTCTGGCAAACCACTTCTTCTCACTCTTCTTCCTGCTGATTCAGAATACATTTTCTCTCGACCAGCCCGTCGTTTCCATAGAAGAGTACCATGGAGAGCACGTCAAGTATAAATGTCTCTGGAATTTGGGGAGGTGCGCGAACAGTCGGCGGAGTGTCATGCTGCGGTGACAGGCGAAAGTATAAAAAGGCTTTACTCGCAACGTACAGGGCTGCATATACATGTTCATTTAGTATACCAGACAATTTGCTGGTTTATTGGATATATGCTGAATGTGTATTATTGTTTCTGACCGTGATGATCAGGGAGAAAATAATGTATCTGTTAGTTCTGTTTGATGTTACACACATATTAATCATGCTGGATACAGCAGCTTATTGTTCTCTCATTGGAGAATGCATTGGCTATAGTCTATCAAGCACCATACAGGTATTGGCAATAAATAAACTGGCCTATCTTTGAATATATTTGATTTAATTAAGTTAGCATTCAGTTAGACCATGTTACGTTGTTAATAACTTCTTGCACTATATTATTTACTCTTTACAGGTACAGTAAAGAAAAACTCCCAAACATAGAATTCACCTGAAGATGTGGAAAGACATGTTGCACGATGACCTCGACAAGCTCCTGATAGAGACGGAAGAAGAAACTAATGCTCAATTAATGCCAAAGAAAATATTATTGCTCTTGCCTTTTACCAAACGGTATTGTTTAATGCATTTTGTTTAGGCCTACTACTCCTAGTTTGAATATCACTGATTTGTTTTTAAGATTACTTAATTATATCAGTTGGGGAATTGTCTTTCATGCATATTATATGGGAGGATTAACTGCTGTATGTCCATATATATTATAAGTTTGTAAAATATTGTAAATGTTTAAAAGCATACTTATTAAACAATGTGATGTTTTAAATAAAGTGAGATATTTTATATTTTTTATAATGAAATGGTATTTATTTTGTGTGGTATGGTGTGTACTGATTAGTTGCTTGATTTAATGCTTTTAATATGCTTAATAAAATCACTGTATTCCTTTTTAGCATACATTAGGTGCTTGCCTTACTGTTACACTTTAATTCAATTTGTTATTGTAAAATGCCACATTACAGCATATGAGCAGCATATTCTTGTGGATAAGATGTATGGACATTTTACAACCTTTCTATTAGTGCTGGTCAGAAATGTATGCGCAAATGCACAGGAGTGTTCGGATGTGTTTTGACTGGTGCGCTGGAGTGTTCAGGTTGAAAGCACGTTCCGCCCACAAAAGTGGTTCATTCCCGGAAGTGCAAGATAAGTGTGTTAGCCTGAAAATGTGGCATATTTTCCCAGTTAACATTCAGAAATTGGCGCTTGTGTGCGCACTTGTTCAACCCGGAAATCAGCCTATTCATGCAGTGTGCACCACATATATTTGATTACAGCAAACATCCAGTACACCCTAGGAACTACCCCAACACCTTAGCAGCCACCTAGAACACCCTAGGAACTACCCCAACACCTTAGCAACCACCTAGAACACCCTAGGAACTACCCCAACACCATAGCAGCCACCTAGAACACCCTAGGAACTACCCCAACACCTTAGCAACCACCTAGAACACCCTTGGAACTACTCCAACACCTTAGCAACCACCTAGAACACCCTAGGAACTACCCAACACCTTAGCAACCACCTAGTAAATACCCTAACAACTACCCCAACACCTAAGCAACCACCTAGCAACACCTTAGAACACCCAAGCAACTACACCAACACCTTACCAACCACCTAGCAAACACCCTAGGAACTACCCCAACACATCAGCAAGCACTTACCAAACACCAAGTACAACCTAGCAACTGCCCCAACACTTTACCATCCATCCCAACTACCCCAACCACCTAGCAACCATTCACAACACCGTAGCAACCACCCAGAACACCCTAGAAACTACCCTAACACCTTAGCAACCACCTAGCAAACATCCTAGGAACTACCCCAACACCCTAGCAACCATTCACAACACCCTAGCAACTACCCAGAAAACCCTAACCACCACCAAGCAACAACCTAGTACCCACCCTTTTTCACTATACACTATAAATATTTGAAAACAAAATTGCTTCACTGCTAATAATAAAAAAAGAATGTCCCAAACAACTTTTATTTATGTATTATTTATTTTACTGTCTATGGACGGTTACGCCACTGCATTTTTAACAGAATTTAAAGGAATAAGTTACGTCCAAGTGACAGCATTTGTGGCATCATGTTGACCCTCCTTTTCGGCCCAGACTGTGTCAGTATTCATCGTCAGCGGCGGCCTGATGACATTACATCGCTCTGGCAGCACCTGACATCTCTCTAATCCCCCCGTCCGGAGACACACGGAGACGAGGATAACAGAGCATGTTATCAGCCGTCAGCTGGATGTCTTTGACATTCTCTCGCCACATAACCAGAAGAGAGGGACTAGTGTATATCTGACATACTGTATGTGTAAAGACAATGAAGCTACAGACATTACTAATGCAGAAAGTGAGAGACTTGCGTCTGTGTCTCCATCACTGCACTTTCAGTACGCTCTTAACACATATAGTCTTATTCTTCATCTTTAATTGAACACACTGCAGTAGTTACTCAACTACTGTATTTGTTTATAGCTGAAGTGTGTCGTTTCTGTAACAATAG
>NC_068299.1:724451-801951 GCF_025860055.1 Xyrauchen texanus | reverse complement strand
TTGCGACAGGTTTTTATATAATAGCTTGTTTGTTGTGACTATTCAAGTCAAGCTGTTTACAGCATTTGTAAGTGTGTGGAAGATTTCTATACATCCATACAGAACTCAGATTTATTTGTGTACATGAATATTAAAGTTAAAATAAGCTATTGCGCCATTCCAAGACATTTATAGGCGAGTTTTATAAATATGCTAGCCGCACTAAGATACATGCATTAAGCTGAAGACATCTTTAGATACTTTGTTTACTTGGTTATTTTTGTAAACAAACAATAAAACAGTCTGCAAATCTATTATCGAGGCAAATACAAGTGTCGGATCGGGACTCGGTATGGGCAGATATTTCATATTTAAATATCGGATCGGATCGAGGGCCAAAAGAGCAGATCGGGACATCCCTAGTTGCAATGTCAATGCAATCAAAAACTGCATATATATATATATATATATGTATATTTGTATGCATTAAATATGGCAGGACACTTTCTTGACAAATTTCGTGAGAATCATCTAAATGCACTGTAAACTTGGCGATCACCAAACGTTGTTTTCAGGTGTATTAAAGTGAGACACACATGCCAAAGACTTGCAGGGCTCGACATTAACGCTAACGCCCGTTTCACACATACTCCGTTTGCAGTGCGTATTTTTCCCGTACCCATGTTAACAGGTTAGAGCTTTTACACTGCACACGGATGCAGTCCGTCGATCTGTTCCAGTTGCGGTGCGTATACAGCACTGCAGCGATGGTTTATGGACCGAGTCTATTTTTGCTGTGCTGCACCGCAGTGAATTAAAGTGGCAGCGCATTGTTCACATTAAAATAGACATAGATTGTCAAAAAACTGTAATAATTTCATCATATATGCATAATTACAGTTACTAAATTACAGGGTCAAGAAAATCTAAAAAGTATGATTATAGTCCAAAAGTTGCAAAATGCCATCCTATATGATTTTTTTACCCTAAAAAAAGACAGTGTGAACGCAAATGCGTCTCCTTCTTCTCCTTATTAGCAACAGATATAGCGCGATAGCTTTTCTTCAACTCGAACTACATGTAAAACAAAGAATCACAATGATTAAAATGAATGTTCATACTGTTTCAATGTCTTAAACAATCTCAAAGTTAACGTTTGGATTTAAAATCAAAATTACTTACACATTTTTGATTTTGTGGCACACAGAAACTGCGGATCAGTAGCGCACTGCAAACGCAGCATATGTGAAAGCACTATAGCGCGTGCTGCTCCTGTACCATATACGCACCGCACACGCACTGCACACGGAGTATGTGTGAAACGGCGTTAGCGTCCACTTGTCCGGGACAAGGGGATTTTTGAAGTGGCGAGTGAAAAGCAGACTGATTAAAACGTATAAAAACATAACCGGCTATATGTGTGTGCCAGCCGAGGCCTGCGTCACTTATAGGAAAGTTCATATTCTTATTCTGCGTTTGAAAGTCATTTTACAATTCGCCAGTGAACTAATAACAGCTGCGCCCTGTTTGATTGACAGGTGGCGTATGTGTGTGTGCTGAACATGCTTGTGCTAATGCGCACCTGAACGGTCAAATACATTTCATATGGAGTGGTGGTGGTGTAGTGGTCTAAGCACATAACTGGTCATCTGGTAATCAGAAGGTTGCTGGTTTGATCCCCACAGTCACCACCATTGTGTCCTTGAGTAAGACACTTAACTCCAGGTTGCTCCGGGGGGATTGTCCCTGTAATAAGTGCTCTGTATAATACATTGGTAATCAGAAGGTTGCTGGTTCTGATCCCCACAGTCACCACCATTGTGCCCTTGAGTAAGACACTTAACTCCAGGTTGCTCCGGGGGGATTGTCCCTGTAATAAGTGCTCTGTATAATACATTGGTACTCAGAAGGTTGCTGGTTCTATCCCCACAGTCACCACCATTGTGTCCTTGAGTAAGGCACTTAACTCCAGGTTGCTCCGGGGGGATTGTCCCTGTAATAAGGGCTCTGTAAGTCACTTTGGATAAAAGCGTCTGCCAAATGCATAAATGTAAATATAAATTTCATATAAACACTGAGAGCGATGTCTAAAGTCAACATAAACGGCAGATTTGTATTAAAATGTCGGACTTGTAAGAATAAATGTGTTTTGAGAATCGTCCAGACTCCTGATGTTGTGTTATTGTGATAATGTATAGCCTTTAATGTACATGATGTTTCTGCTATAACATGACGATAAAGTAGATCTATACGTATACAATATTACTATACGTAACATAAAATAATGATCACATGACAATAGTGTCCTCCCCGATCCAGAGCTGTTTACATTTACATGTCACAGAGAATTTATATTTTTTATTATATCTTATATAACTTTATTTATTTATCTGGTAGACAGATAAAGATGTCGTGTGTGTATAATGGCATGTTTAGCGAGCAGGGACGGATTACCGACCGGGCCAATGGGGCCAGTGCCCAGGGGCCCTTGACTGACCAGGGGGGGGCCCTGGGCTTTAAGGTTGCATGATCCAGTTTGGCGACCCCCCCCCCGCTCGAAAACCCCTCAACAATGAAAAGGAAACATCCCCGCTCAAAACACCCCTCCCCGGTCAACAACTTTTGAAGGGGGGGCCCTGTTTATATTTATTCCAATCATAAAACATAATACAAAACATAAAATACAGAATCAATTATTCGCATTAAACCCCTCCCCCTGAACGTTACACCCCACACCACACACACACACACACACACACAAACACACTAATGTGGTCCCCAACAACTATAACATAAAAATGAGATCCCTCTCCACTACCCCTCCCCGAGAACCCACCAAAAAAGCCAAATAACCCCCCAAATCGCCCAGGATACAGACTCTGGGGCAAAATGAATACTGAGTGTCCAATACCTCACACCTCACAGCTCTCAACCCTCAACCAACATTCTTGGATCTTAAAACATCCCACCAAAAAACATATGTCGTGCCCCCGTCTTCTGACTGGCATCGCCAGCGGGTGGGTGGGTGTGTCCCAGAGAATTGAGTGGATTGCATAGGTACACCATTACGTTGGGCATCGGTCATAAACAACCGTTGACATTGAGCATGTAATGTCCTTTTAAATGTGCTTTTTCTCTCGGGACAAGTGAATGACCACTTACCCAGAGGACAAGCACATGACCTAATATCGAGCCCTGTCACAGGACAGATACTGAGCTCAAACCTCAAGATTTTGCCCTCTGTATGGGTAAAGCAAACCTATTAATGGACATTCAAATAGTTATGTCACGAAAATGTTCAAAATGATACTTCAATAGTTTCTGTATGATTATACATTATAGTATAACCAACATGCCAAAACAGCACAGAATTACTGAAACAATGTGTCTAACTGAGAAGCATCAAAAGAAACATTTCCATTTCTCTGCAGGACATCACTGGATATCTGCTGCCCCCGTGTGGCTCCATCACGTCACTGTCTTGAGGTCCAGTCATGTGATCTTGATTAAAGAACTGAAGATGGACTCCTAATGTAAACAGCAGGTCAAAGGTGAAGGAGGCACACCAGTTTATGACCATTTATGAGATTACAAATTCAGTCCAAAACTAATATTATACAGAAACGGCCGTGTGTAAACACTGAATCCACGCAGGCAAATATCTGCAGTAATCCAGGGACACATTTACGACCGCTGTAGTGTGCAAGAATTTTACAGTGAACGCAACTCATCTTTTCTGGGACCGTGTTTTATTTGACCAGCATTAAACGGGAACAGCTTCATCTTAGAAAGCATTAAAATGATCCCGTTACATTTCCGTTAATCAACGGCACCTGTCCGAGCACAGAATGGCAAATCATACAGATATTTCAAGTGCTGATGGTTCACGAACACGGCAGATGTTTATACTTCTTAAAGCTCAATCTAGATAAGCATCAAACCATCACAATGCATCAAAATATCAGTCAAAGTTTGGCTGATTTGATGCTAACCGTTTGATCTAACGGCTTGCACGTCAATGCATTTGATTAGTTTTGACTGCTTGTGTGCATTCATCATAATGACTTTGATTCAAACACTTGGTTGCATGTGATACATGTGAAACAATCGACAGTCTGCACCCCCTTGTGGTCCCTTTACAGAATCTACATCTAGCCATGAAAACTGCAGCCAGATTCATGCGGATTAACCCGTTCATGGCGGCAGTTTCAGGACGTTTGTTTAATCCGTGCATGTAAATGTATATAATAGTTGAATGCACTCACTGTGAACTGCTCCTGTGAATTGTAGTTCTTGTCGAAGTAGATGCACGCTCGGTTGAACTCCTTCATGGCGTCACTGGACAGCAGCTCACTGAAACAATCACACAAAACAATTTCTTGAAGTGATGCCAATATAATGTATATATGGGGTTACGTTTCCATGTACACCAATACTCTGATTATTGCCATAATCCAAATATAAGGAATAATCAGATTAAGATGTTTACATGATTTAGGCGAACCTCTTCAATCCTGTTTACATGCTACTTGCCTTTACTCTGATTATTTGCTCAGATGTGTGTTTTTATTAATTAAAAAAATATTTAAAATATATACCCTATCAATTCATATTCTTTTATGAATTAAAACAACTTGTTGCAAAAAACATTATTTAACTACTGCTAGCCATTAGGAAAAATGAGTCCTAATTTGTGAATCTTTTTGAACAATTGATTAAAAGAATCGGTTCATTAGAGTCATTTGTTGGTTGGACTAAACTGGTTGCTCCATCTGTTTTGATTCACTATAAAGAACCGATTCATAAGAGTCATTTGTTTGTTGGACTAAACTGCTTGCCGTTGTTCACTAAAAGAACGTCATAGAGTCATTGTTTTGACTAAACTGTTGCCATCTATTCATTAAAGAACCGGTTCATAAGAGTCATTTGTTTGTTGGACTAAACTGCTTGCTCCATCTGTTTTGATTCACTAAAAAGAACCGATTCATAAGAGTCATTTGTTTGTCTGACTAAACTGGTTGCTCTGCCTGTTTTGATTCAATATAAAGAACCGGTTCATAAGAGTCATTTGTTGGCCAGACTAAACTGGTTGCTCAGACTGTTTTGATTCATTAAAAAGAACCGGTTCATAAGAGTCATTTGTTTGTTGGACTAAACTGGTTGCTCTGTCTGTTTTGATTCATTAAAAAGAACCGATTCATAAGAGTCATTTGTTTGTCTGACTAAACTTGTTGCTCTGACTGTTTTGATTCACTAAAAAGAACCGGTTCATAAGAGTCATTTGTTTGTTGGACTAAACTGCTTGCTTCGTATGTTTTGATTCACTAAAAAGAACCGGTTCATAAGAGTCATTTGCTTGTCAGACTAAACTGGTTGCTCCATCTGTTTTGAGTCACTAAAAAGAACCGGTTCATAAGAGTCATTTGTTTGTCGGACTAAACTGGTTGCTCCGTCTGTTTTGATTCACTAAAAAGAACCGGTTCATAAGAGTCATTTGTTTGTTGGACTAAACTGGTTGCTCTGACAGTTTTGATTCACTAAAAAGAACCGGTTCATAAGAGTCATTTGTTTGTTGGACTAAACTGGTTGCTCTGTCTGTTTTGATTCACTAAAAAGAACCGGTTCATAAGAGTCATTTGTTTGTCAGACTAAACTGGTTGCTCTGACTGTTTTGATTCACTAAAATGAACCGATTCATAAAATTAATTTGTTTGTCGGACTAAACTGGTTGCTCTGACTGTTTGATTCATTCAAAAGAACCGGTTCATAAGAGTCATTTGTTTGTTGGACTAAACTGCTTGCTCTGTCTGTTTTGATTCACTAAAAAGAACCGGTTCATAAGAGTCATTTGTTTGTTGGACTAAACTGGTTGCTCCGTCTGTTTTGATTCACTAAAAAGAACCGGTTCATAAGAGTCATTTGTTTGTTGGACTAAACTGCTTGCTCCATCTGTTTTGATTCACTAAAAAGAACCGGTTCATAAGAGTCATTTGTTTGTCAGACTAAACTGGTTGCTCTGACTGTTTTGATTCACTAAAATGAACCGATTCATAAGATTAATTTGTTTGTCGGACTAAACTGGTTGCTCTGACTGTTTGATTCATTCAAAAGAACCGGTTCATAAGAGTCATTTGTTTGTTGGACTAAACTGCTTGCTTCGTCTGTTTTGATTCACTAAAAAGAACCGATTCATAAGAGTCATTTGTTGGCCAGACTAAACTGGTTGCTCTGACAGTTTTGATTCACTATAAAAGAACCAGTTCATAAGAGTCATTTGTTTGTTGGACTAAACTGGTTGCTCCATCTGTTTTGATTCACTAAAAAGAACCGGTTCATAAGAGTGATTTGTTTGTTGGACTAAACTGGTTGCTCTGACTGTTTTGATTCACTAAAATGAACCGATTCATAAGAGTCATTTGTTTGTTGGACTAAACTGCTTGCTCCGTCTGTTTTGATTCATTAAAAAGAACCGGTTCATAAGAGTCATTTGTTTGTTGGACTAAACTGGTTGCTCTGACAGTTTTGATTCACTATAAAAGAACCGGTTCATAAGAGTCATTTGTTTGTTGGACTAAACTGCTTGCTCCGTCTGTTTTGATTCATTAAAAAGAACCGGTTCATAAGAGTCATTTGTTTGTTGGACTAAACTGGTTGCTCTGACAGTTTTGATTCACTATAAAAGAACCGGTTCATAAGAGTCATTTGTTTGTTGGACTAAACTGCTTGCTCCGTCTGTTTTGATTCATTAAAAAGAACCGGTTCATAAGAGTCATTTGTTTGTTGGACTAAACTGGTTGCTCTGTCTGTTTTGATTCACTATAAAAGAACCAGTTCATAAGAGTCATTTGTTTCTTGGACTAAACTGGTTGCTCCATCTGTTTTGATTCATTAAAAAGAACCGGTTCATAAGAGTCATTTGTTTGTCTGACTAAACTGGTTGCTCCATCTGTTTTGATTCACTATAAAGAACCGGTTCATAAGAGTCATTTGTTTCTTGAACTAAACTGGTTGCTCTGTCTGTTTTGATTCACTATAAAGAACCGATTCATAAGAGTCATTTGTTTCTTGGACTAAACTGGTTGCTCTGTCTGTTTTGATTCACTAAAAAGAACCGGCTCATAAGAGTCATTTGTTTGTCGGACTAAACAGGTTGCGTTAATGTGACCAGCTCTACTGAATAAATATTACACCATTAAACATTGTTGTGCACAGGTGTGGGTAAATATTAGCTCTGATAGTCTTTAATAATAAGAGAATATGGAAAATGCACAGCGTTTATTTGATCAAGAAGCGGATGTGGAATCTAAATGCGGCGTGATCCGTAAATAAAGAATTAACTCATACTGCCGATGGCAAATTAACTTGTGACCTCATTACATGACTCGTATTCCATCATCATTTTTTGCATCATCATTTTGAACGAGCCAATCAGCAGCCAGCAGGAAATGAACACTTACTTGATGAAGCTGTCCACGTGCGTCATGGACGCTTCATAATTCTTCCCACCAACTTCCTGACAGTGAACCGCCACAAAATGAGGCCTGTGTGCTTGAACGGTCTGTAAGATGAGAGAGAGAGAGAGAGAGAGAGAGAGAAAAAGAGAGAGACAGGTGAGATGTGAGACACATTTAAACAACCTGACAGACAGACAGGTGCTCTAGCACAGAATATGTGACCACAGAATCACACTTGCGGTTTATAAAGTTCTGCGCATCTGCCACACCATGCATGATGCTTTATTTTTATTTACGCATATTTCTGGACACATATCATATATTTTTGATTTAAGAACGACTTTGCAAAACGGTCTTGAGGGTCTAAATGGCACCTCTTTGTTTTATGGTGACCCGACTATACCCGACCCGAGCAGACCAAAGTTTGATTTTGCAACTCACCACACGCCCCATTGAGAACGAGAACCACTAATCACCACCACGAGGAGGTTACCCCATGTGACTCCACCCTCCTTAGCAACCGGGTCAATTTGGTTGCTAAGGAGACTCACAGCATGTGGAGGCTCATGCTACTCTCCACGATCCACACACAACTCACCACACGCCCCATTGAGAGAACCACTGATCACCACCACGAGGAGGTTACTCCATGTGACTCTACCCTCCCTAGCAACCGGGCCAATTTGGTTGCTAAGGAGACCTGGCTGGAGTCACTCAGTACGCCCCGGATTCAAACTCACGACTCCAGGTGTGATAGTCAGCGTCAACACTCGCTGAGATACCCAGAGACCCTGACATTTTTTTCTTTACATTTTTTCAGTGAACAATTTTGTTTCTCAGCCTAAAGGAGAACTGTAACTTCTGTTAATCAGCCAATCAGAGGTGGTTACATGCCAGTTATCTCAAAACGGTCAAATAGGTAAAAAAAAAAAAAAAGGTACAATTTACTGAACGACAAGAGAGATCCCAGTTAAGACATCTGATCTGCCCGTGTTCAGCACTGAGAGCTGTTCACACATCGGGCAGCTGGAGGTGTCGACCCGTGAGCAGAAATCCATACGGCAGTGAATTACAGCGCTCACAGACGCTGACGGGTCAAGGCTAAGGCTGAGGGGTCGGGCATGCATCACTGTCAGGCAGGATTTGTGACGCCCGTGAGGCCGAAAGGTCCAGCACAGATCTGTGCATCCACTACACACCTGCATTATTCCCACTAAAAGCCGAAAGAAATAAAAGTAAATGTAGAGCAATAAGAGTATGGATTTCCCATCAGCCGATGGTCTGTCATTTACTCTCACGACCATGAGCTCAAACACACGTGATTAGTGGCGCCCTCGACGCCAGCGTAAGGTCACCCCTCCACGAGAGTTTTCACAGGATTATTCATTCAGTAAACTAAAGTGTGTGTGTGCACATGCTGACAGGAGCAGGATGATATTGAGTGTTTTATCGAGGTGTTTGTTAAGTCAAGCCTCGCTTTTACTATTGCTGATAGTGAAACCTCCAACAACCTGGTGGATGAAAGATCCCAGTGGTCTCGATTCACATTTAGAGGCAAGACGCGTCAAAGAGGGGTAGAGTGACTGTGTGATTTTCAGCGGTTGACTCATTAATGTATATTAATTAATAAATGTGCCGTTTTGTAAATCTTCCTTGGTGCCGACTTGTTTGCGTGACACATCTGCATCTCGGCAAAATCAGAGCTGAAGATTTCCGCACGAGTTGCAATGGAACGTCACTTTATGTTGGACTTACATGAAGTTTAAATGTCCAAGTTACATGGGAGGAAGCATATTTCCATAATCTTTCTTTCTTCAGTAGAACACATATATTTTTAGAAGAATATCTCAGCTCTGTAGGTCCATACAATGCAAGTGAATGGTGACCAGAACTCAGAAAACACCAAAAATCAGCATTAAAGTAATCCATACGACTCCAGTGGTTTAATCCATGTCTTCCGAAGAGATATGATAGGTGTGGATGAGATAAATATAAATATTTAAGTCCTGTTTCAATGTAAATCTACACTTTCACTTTCACTTCTACATTCTGGTGTGGAAGTGACCTTCACATTCAGCCGCCTACTGGTCGAAGCTGGTAAAAGGTGGAGGCTGAGAGTAAAAAAGGACTTAAATATTGATGTGTGTCTCACCCACACCTATCATATCACATCAGAAGACATGGATTAAACCACTGGAGTCTTATGGATTATTTTATGCTGCATTTATGTGCTTTTGGGACCTTCTGAGTTCTGGCTAAAATTCTTAATTTGTCTTCTGGTGAAGAAAGAGAGTCATACACATCTGTGATGGCATGAGGGTGAGTAAATGATGAGAGGAGTTTCATTTTTGGGTGAACTGTCCCTTTAAAAATGGTGAAAAACTCATCTTAATCTAGCATTCTATCTATGCAAGATTGTCTATTACACTTTTATGATAATGTTTATATCCATGCAATGTTAGTATGTGTTGAGTGGTTACTAGGGCGTTGCTTGGGCATAACTAAATTGGTTGTAAGATGGTTGCTAACTGGCCCAAGTCAAAATAGACCATCCCGAAATCTCTGATATTTTCAGTGTAAGTTTATGGGATTTTTCACACATTTTTCATCCGCCAGGCAGGCGTTTATATTCTGAAATACAAATATTTTTTTAATGTAAACCCTGATTTTACTTGAAGTGTTTTCTGTATAACTCCTGTAAAAGAAGAGCATCACCACCAATGATTTATAGGTGGCGCTCTTTCCAAATGAAGTGCCATTTTAAAGGAATATTCCAGGTTCATCGTGATGCATTGAGAATCGTTTTGTAATCGAATCTTTGCCCTTTGAATCATTATCAAATCGAGTTGTGAGGCCAGTGACGATTCACACCTCTAATCAAAAGGGAGGCGCTACTACTGTACTCCACCAGGTCTTTTTACATGTACTCCAAAACAGATGGTTAGCATGCCACATGAGAAGAAAGCCCTTATGTAAATACGCAAAACATTACGCATATACGTATGAGCTGCCGGTAATGCCCAATCAGATCCTGCTAAATGTGCCACATGATAATGAGCTGTCAAACAGACGAATCCTGCAGCAGGTGTGTGAGGTGTTTGTTAAA
This sequence comes from Xyrauchen texanus, assembly GCF_025860055.1. Taxonomy (NCBI): domain Eukaryota; kingdom Metazoa; phylum Chordata; class Actinopteri; order Cypriniformes; family Catostomidae; genus Xyrauchen; species Xyrauchen texanus. The sequence continues at coordinate 791,412 of NC_068299.1, read as the reverse complement.
GAGGACGGTGCACTCTGAAATTGCTTATTTAGTGTGTTTGTTTCCTCTGATGCACTCATGAAGAGAAGCGTTGAGAGCAAATAATAAAGAATAAACATGTAATTAATGAGCGTCAGTGTTATTATCATCACAGTTATTGCATCAGACTCTTCGTAAAGTGAGCGAATAAATAACTTTATCACAAAAACCCAAATTTCAAAGTTTTTTGGCCCTGGCACAAAATGACCAGCTAACATCATTACACTCATCATATCAGCAGCACCTGGGAAAGTGTGAACGAGCACTAGTCAGGTGACGTCACTCGATCATTCTGATTGGATTATAAGAGCAGACTGATTGCTATAAAAGGAGGGAAGAAGTGCTTCCAATCATTGTGTTCTTGTTAGCGACGGTTACCTCTAAAGAAAGACGTGCAGCCATCATCGCTTTGCATCAAAATGGCCTCACATGCAAGGAAATTGCTGCAAGGAATATTGCACCTGAAAGAACCATTTACCGGATCATCAAGAACTTCAAGGAGAGAGGTTCAACTGCAGAGAAGAAGGCTTCAGGACATCCCAGAGTGTCCAGCAGGTGCCAGGACCGTCTCCTCCTGAGGAGTCTGCTACGGGATCGTGTCAGCACCAGTGCAGAGCTCAAGATTGGCAGCAGGTTGGTGTGAGGGCATCTGCACACACAGTAAGGCGAAGACTTTTGGACAATGGCCTGGTGTCAAGAAGGGCATCAAAGAAGCCACTTCTCTCCAAGACAAACATCAAGGACTGACTGAAATTCTGCAGAAAGTACAAGGATTGGACAGCAGAAGACTGGTGCAAAGTTATTTCCCCTTCTGACTGTTTGGGACATCTGGAAAATCGATAGTCCGGAGAAGAAAAGGTGAACGCTACCATGAGTCCCGTGCCAACAGTGAAGCATCCTGAGACCATCCATGTGTGGGGTTGGTCTTCATCACAGGGAGTGGGCTCGCTCACAATCCTGCACAAAAACACTGCCATGAATAAAGAATGGTATCAAAACCTCTCCCAACGATCCAGGAGCAATTTGGTGATGATCCGTGCATTTTCCAGCATGATGGAGCACCATGTCACAAGGCAAGAGTGATACTGAAGTGGCTCGGAGATCATTACATTGAAATTTTAGATCTGTGGCCAGACAACTCTCCTGATCTTAATCCCATAGAGAACCTGTGGTCAATCCTAAAAAGGCGAGTGGACAAGCAGAAGCCCACAATCTGTGATCAACTCTGAGCACTAATAAGGCAAGAATGGATCTCCATCAGTCAGGATTTGGCCCGAAGCTGATATCCAGCATGCCAGAGTGAAGTGCAGAGGTTATGAATAACAAGGGTCAACACTGTAAATATTGACTCTTTGCATATATTGAATGTGTTTGCCAATAAATGCCTTTAAAACTCATGAAACGCTCATCATTGTTTTCCAGTCCATAGAAACATGTGAAAAAATAACCTACTTAATACTCTGAAGCAGCAAACTTTGCAAAACTCAAAAGCACTATTGCTTATATTGATAATGCAAAGATAATCATTTCAAAACAGGTTTCTTAAAACGCTCCTAGCACCCATTCACCCCGTCTTCTATTAGTGTGTGTGTGATGGCAGAATCAAGCAGCTTTCCATGACGTCACCGGAGTGAACACTTGGCAGGAGTTTACAGGCCTCCCGATTCTCACTCAATCACACGCACACACACACACAATAAGAGCACGCATCATTCTCTAAACGGTCTGTTTGTGATGATTATCACTCATTCAAATAGAACTCCAGTCTGAACTGACACGCGTAATTAAGGTAAAGAATCCTTTAGGTGAAACAACATGCTGCACGTCTGCTACACTACAACGCTTCACGATGTCACGTTACGATGCAGTAGCCACTATATGATGTGATTATATTTTAAAAAAAACGTATACAAGGATTAAGGCACAAATGTATTTCATACCTGAAGTGACACAAGCAACCTGATCTCGTAAAATGTATGCAAACATGACATTTGTGCAATTCTAAATGTGCGTGCTGTATAACACGATTGGCTGCAGTTATACAGTGAAATGTCCAGATGGGGGCGCCAAAAGCAAGTATAATGGTGTCGTAATCAGACGTGGTTTTAAGGTGAATTTTAGATGGATGTTTAAATGAATACTACACTCCTCCTTAACCTAAAACTTTAGCTTGAACCTAAACAATGGTGTTCTAAAATATAAATGAGACGTTAAAGAAGACAATGTGATGAGGATGGCGGGGCCGGGACTACGCACGCCCGGCCCCCAATCGGGCTAATCAGCCGAGGGGAGGGATAAGTGCAACGGGATGCGGCAGGTGGTGTAAAAAAAAAAAAAAGAGAGACGATCTCTTTAAGCCCCTTTAGGATAAGATTTGTAGTTTTTTAAATGTCGGATGTTTTTAGCATTTTTTTTATTTTTAAAAAGCACCTTTTTTCAGGTCAAAGAAGTAAGAAACTTCTTGATATTTGTGACTGAAAATTTTATGATATATATATTTTTACTGTACAAAAATATGTTTGAAAACCTTTTGTAAGTCAATGGTTAAGTTGTGTACACGCTCAGGTGCAAGAAATACATTTGAATACCTTTTACTTGATGGTTACATGACTTGACTTTTTATTTTTCATTCGTTTATTTGTTTGTTTGTAGAAAATGCTATGAAAAGTTGTCACAATGACGCCTGCCATTAAACAGCCTATATCTAAAACTAAACTAAAACTTGAGATTCAGTCAGGAGGATAAAAGTATTGGCAGTGACATACGTGTTGTGTTTTGCAAAGTTTGCTGCTTCAGTATTTGTAGGTTATTGTTTCACATGTTTCTATGGACTGGAAAACAATGATGAGCGTTTCATGAGTTTTAAAGGCATTTATTGGCAAACACATTCAATATATGAAAAGAGTCAATATTTACAGTGTTGACCCTTGTTCTCCATCACCTCTGCACTTCACTCTGGCATGCTGGATATCAGCTTCTGGGCCAAATCCTGACTGATGGAGATCCATTCTTGCCTTATTAGTGCTCAGAGTTGATCACAGATTGTGGGCTTCTGTTTGTCCACTCGCCTTTTGAGGATTAACCACAGGTTCTCTATGGGATTAAGATCCGGGGAGTTGCCTGGCCACGGATCCAAAATTTCAATGTAATGATCTCCGAGCCACTTCAGTATCACTCTTGCCTTGTGACATGGTGCTCCATCATGCTGGAAAATGCACGGATCATCACCAAATTGCTCCTGGATCGTTGGGAGAGGTTTTGATACCATTCTTTATTCATGGCAGTGTTTTTGTGCAGGATTGTGAGCGAGCCCACTCCCTGTGATGAAGACCAACCCCACACATGGATGGTCTCAGGATGCTTCACTGTTGGCACAGGACTCATGGTAGCGTTCACCTTTTCTTCTCCGGACTATCGATTTTCCAGATGTCCCAAACAGTCAGAAGGGGAAATAACTTTGCACCAGTCTTCTGCTGTCCAATCCTTGTACTTCCTGCAGATTTTAGTCTGTCCTTGAAGTTTGTCTTGGAGAGAAGTGGCTTCTTTGATGCCCTTCTTGACACCAGGCCATTGTCCAAAAGTCTTCGCCTCACTGTGTGTGCAGATGCCCTCACACCAACCTGCTGCCAATCTTGAGCTCTGCACTGGTGGTGACACGATTCTGTATCTGACTCCTCAGGAGGAGACAGTCCTGGCACCTGCTGGACACTCTGGGATGTCCTGAAGCCTTCTTCTCTGCAGTTGAACCTCTCTCCTTGAAGTTCTTGATGATCCGGTAAATGGTTCTTTCAGGTGCAATATTCCTTGCAGCAATTTCCTTGCATGTGAGGCCATTTTGATGCAAAGCGATGATGGCTGCACGTCTTTCTTTAGAGGTAACCGTCGCTAACAAGAACACAATGATTGGAAGCACTTCTTCCCTCCTTTTATAGCAATCAGTCTGCTCTTATAATCCAATCAGAATGATCGAGTGACGTCACCTGACTAGTGCTCGTTCACACTTTCCCAGGTGCTGCTGATATGATGAGTGAAATGATGTTAGCTGGTCATTTTGTGCCAAAACTTTGAAATTTGGGTTTTTGTGATAAAGTAAATTTTTTTGGCCAATGAAGCTTTTAGCAATTATTTAAAATGCATCTGATCAATCAGCACAAAAATCTAGAAACAATGTGTCATTGCCCTCTCTTCAACTTTCACCTTTCTGTCAAATATCAAAGATCAGAGAGTTTCTTACCTGGTAAAACTCCCGCAGCCATGTCTTCTGTAGATTCTCCAGCTGAAACAGGAAAAAGATAAACAGATTCAGCGACGCTTTCAGAAGTGACCCGTTACAGGAACGGTGCATGGTACTTCAACAGGGCTGAGTATTGAAACAGAATTCCCGAGTCAATTTTTATTCACAAGCTTGCTATATCAATTAAAATGCGTATATTTCTATTATAATGCCTATTCTGTTTATATATGAAAGATATTCTCTCAGCTAATGCAAATCTAAATATTGTGATATGTCGGCAAAACGATACCGGTCGACATGTCTGGATGTTTTGTGGCCCCTTTAAATTTAGTTCACAAAACCAAGCATTTTCAATGAACGTTGCCGCCTATTTCAACTTCGTCAGAGCGTCCTTGAATCTTCGATAGCGTTGTTGGCCAGAGCTAATTTTTACACTCTCGCTGCCTCCAGTCTGAATGCACGGTAACTCTCTCATTGCAGAACTTCCTGCATGTGCAATTAAACCCCTGCAAATGATCCAGAATGCAGCAGCACATGTTACACCCCTCCTTGTCTCTCTCCACTGGCTGCCGGTTGATGCACGCATTCAATTTAAGAGTGTGATGCTGCACACAAAACAGTCACTGGGTCTGCTCCAGCACACCTAAAATCATCTCTGCAGAGCTACACGCCCACCAGAAGCCCGCGGTCGGCCAATGAGCGGCAACTTGCTGTGTTGCATCAACACAAAGAGGAACCAAAACACTTTCCCGAACTTTCGGCTTCATCATACCACGTTGGTGGAATGACCTTCCCAACTCCATCCGTGAAGCTGACTCACTCTCTGTCTTCAAGAAATGACTTAAAACACATCTTTTCCAAGAGCATTAACCATGCACAAAAAAATATAATAAAAATAATACATTCCTCTGTTTTGAATATGATTCTGATGCTAGTGAAACTTTGTCGTATGGCCCTTTTCGTACCACTGTCTCCTTAAGATGATTCGCTTATGTTTTCCTCTTTTGTAAGTCTCTTTGGATAAAAGCATCTGCCAAATGTATAAATGTAAATATCTCAGGTAGGTCCTTCAAGGTAGCCTGGACAGACGAGTTGTCCAAGTCACATCAGTGGCTTACTGGGGTACCGCAGGGCTCAGTGTTTGGGCCACTTCAGTTCTCTATATACACATCATCACTGGGACCCATCATTCAGTCACATGGTTTCCCTTATCACAGCTACGCTGATAACATGCAACTCTACTTGTCTTTCCAGCCCAACGTCACTACCGTGACTGCTCGAATCTCTGCCTTCCTGGCAGATATCTCGGCCTCGATAAAGGAACACCACCTGCAACTCAACCCAGCGAAGACTGAGCTCCTTGTCTTTCTAGCCAGCACTGCTGTCAGACACAGCATCACCAGTATCGCCTTCCAAAATGTACAGAAATCTAGGGGTAATACCTAAAATCATTTCTGTAGAGCTACACGCCCACTAGAAGCCTGTGGTCGGCTAAGGAACGTCGCCATGTTGTACCAACACACAGAGGCACCAAAACACTTTCCCGGACTTTCGGTTTCATTGTACCACGTTGGTGGAATGACCTTCCCTCACTCTCTTGGTCTTCATGGCTAAAAACACATCTTTTCCATGAGCACTTAATCATTCACTTACATAAAAATCTTGTTGCACTCCAATCTGTTTTGAATACTATTCTGATGCTAGTGAAACTTTGTAATATGGCACTTTTCATAGCACTGTCTCCTTAAGACGAATCGCTTATGATGTATTATTCGTCAATGAGTAAATGTAAATGTGCTTCCGACACCGCACATTTGTACCTCTCCATCATTTGATGAATTATTGCTGATATGATCGATAGAAACATCAAGCTTGTTATTAAAACAGGTGCGACATCTGTTCACAAAACACTGGTTCACAAAAGCAGACACGGGGCAAATAAACGTCATCTGCATCTACTCGAGGTAAAACAAGCGATCTGATTTACCACCTCAAAATGAAGCACGCTAAACAATATTAGCCAAAGTGAAAGATGTGCACTGCATTAACTCATTTCTATTCAGTCATTTGTTTATTTTTTATTAAAAAAAAAATTCCAAGAAGTGTTTATTTTTATTTGATATTTATATTTTCTGCAAGAAGTGTTTACATAATTTAGGATATTTTCTTTTTACTTGTGTATTATTGTCTTTGTTGCATTGCTTTGTTTATATTATTTTATGAAAGTTTATAATAATAATAATATTGACTATTGACTAATGTGGCATCATGTGAAATTGAAACGTATCGGCCAATGCCAATCGGCACATCTGTGCATCGTTAGTTTCTGAAAACCGGACCGATTTCATTGATTAGATTGTCTTGTGTGCCATTTCAAATTAGAACTGACCCAAAAGAACAATTTGCTCACATATCGAACATCACTTTGTCATGCATGAAAGTTTAACGCTCCACAGGAGCAATATCTGGGTTGACTGAAAGACTTTTCAGCTATCATTCATTCCCATGACTTTTCCAGGCATTGGGGAACACCGTTTTAAAATTCCCTGATATTTCCAGGTTTTCCAAGACCGTGGGAACCCTGTAGCTGCAGATGAGAGCCGTGACCTTTCCAAGCGCTGCAGTACAATTAGGGGCAACATTAACGAAACGCAGCTAAAGTAGGACTGACCTCCTCTAGAGCTCAGCCTACAAATGAAACACCGCCAACCCTCCCTCAGCTTATTAAAAGTTAATTTGCTGTTAATTAGAGGTGGATGTCCACTGGAGGCTTGGTAAAAATATCCATGTGTAGTTCTCCACCGAGTGATTGTCCCTCGTCAGATTTCTGGCCTAGTTTAAACTCACTCCAGGGATTCAGCGCTCAGATTTAGCTGAACGAATTTCACGAGCACGTGAGACCGGATTTAAAGAACACCTCAAATACGATGTGGTCACATGCTTTTTTGTCAACCTCTGTATGTTGTTTTAGTGATCCGATCCGTTTAGAGCTGTATTTAGCGCTGACCACTTGTGATCGGATCACCTGAAACGCATCTTAATACCTGGTGACAACCAAGAATGTGCACGAATAATCGACTATTCCAAGACTCGTTCTGCACCAGCTAGTGGACTATTATAAACAATACTCGAATATCGCAAATTAATTTCCCTTTGCGCATTTGCCTGCAATTTTACTTCCCCTCTGAATCTCTCTCCAAATCTCGCAGTTACAACTGAGTCCACGGGGGGGCGCCGTGAATGTGTGTCGTCGAGGTGATGGATAAAATAATTCAATGTCATGGCGTCATTGATGCTTTCAACAAGTGTGGCAATACTTCTAATATTTTGATTCTTATAGAATTGTACTCTATTGGTATTCAGTTCTTGTCTGAGTTATGCGGACCGTGAGATGTGAATCTGCTTTTATGTGTAACACTTCAATTTCAAAGTAACTGATTACAATTTTGTGTGGGTTACAGTAATTGACAAAAATTTGATGAAAACGTCCATCCCTAGTGTAAAGGGGGTCAGAGATACGTACATGTGGGTGTGTTAGTGTGAGAGTGAGTGAGTGTGTGTGTGTGTTGTACACACACACACACACACACACACACATACACACAAACACTCACACACTCACAATATATTTTGTGCTGTTGTGTTGATGTGTTGTTGTGCTGCTGTGCTGTTGTGATTTTGTGATGTTGTGATTGTGATTTTGTGCTGTTGTGATTTTGTGATGTTGTGCTGCTGTGCTGTTGTGATGATGTGATTTTGTGCTGTTGTGTTTATGCGCTGCTGTGATTATGCGCTGCTGTGCTGATGTGATTTTGTGCTAATGTGATTATGTGATTTTGTGCTGTTGTGCTGTTGTGATGATGTGATGTTGTGATATTGTGCTGATGTGATTTTGTGCTGTTGTGATGATGTGATGTTGTGATTTTGTGCTATTGTGCTTATGTGATTTTGTGCTGTTGTGCTGATGTGATTTTGTGCTGCTGTGATTATGTGCTGCTGTGATTATGTGATTTTGTGCTAATGTGATTATGTGATTTTGTGCTGTTGTGATTATGTGATTTTGTGCCGATGTGATTGTGCTGTTGTGATTGTGATTTTGTGCTGTTGTGATTTTGTGCTGTTGTGATTATGTGATTTTGTGCCGATGTGATTATGTGCTGTTGTGATTGTGATTTTGTGCTGTTGTGATTTTGTGGTGTTGTGCTGATGTGATTTTGTGCTGATGTGATTTTGTGCTGTTGTGATGATGTTATTTTGTGCTGTTGTGATTGTGTGCTGTTGTGATTGTGATTTTGTGCTGTTGTGATTTTGTGCTGATGTGATTTTGTGCTGTTGTGATGATGTGATTTTGTGCTGTTGTGCTAATGTGATTTTGTGATTTTGTGCTGATGTGATTTTGTGCTGTTGTGATGATGTGCTGTTGTGATGATGTCCTGTTGGTGATTTTGTGCTGTTGTGATTTTGTGATTTTGTGCCGATGTGATTATGTGCTGTTGTGATTGTGATTTTGTGCTGTTGTGATTATGTGATTTTGTGCCGATGTGATTATGTGCTGTTGTGATTGTGATTTTGTGCTGTTGTGATTTTGTGCTGTTGTGCTGATGTGATTTTGTGCTGTTGTGATTTTGTGCTGTTGTGATGATGTTATTTTGTGCTGTTGTGATTGTGTGCCGTTGTGATTGTGATTTTGTGCTGTTGTGATTTTGTGCTGATGTGATTTTGTGCTGTTGTGATGATGTGCTGTTGTGATGATGTGATTTTGTGCTGTTGTGATTTTGTGCTGTTGTGCTAATGTGATTTTGTGCTGTTGTGATGATGTGCTGTTGTGATGATGTCCTGTTGGTGATTTTGTGCTGTTGTGATGATGTGATTTTGTGCTGTTGTGATTTTGTGCTGTTGTGCTAATGTGATTTTGTGCTGTTGTGATGATGTGCTGTTGTGATGATGTCCTGTTGGTGATTTTGTGCTGTTGTGATTTTGTGCTGATGTGCTGATGTGATTTTGTGCTGTTGTGATTTTGTGCTGTTGTGCTGATGTGATTTTGTGCTGTTGTGCTGATGTGATTTTGTGCTGTTGTGATTTTATGCTGTTGTGATTTTGTGCTGTTGTGCTGATGTGATGATGTGCTGTTGTGCTGATGTGATTTTGTGCTGTTGTGCTGATGTGATTTTGTGCTGTTGTGATTTTGTGCTGTTGTGATGATGTGCTGATGTGATGTCCTGTTGTGCTTGTGCTGTTGTGATTTTGTGCTGATGTGATGATGTGCTGATGTGCTGTGCTGTTGTGATTTTGTGCTGTTGTGCTAATGTGATTTTGTGATTTTGTGCTGATGTGATTTTGTGATTTTGTGCTGATGTGATTTTGTGCTGTTGTGATGATGTGCTGTTGTGATGATGTCCTGTTGGTGATTTTGTGCTGTTGTGATTTTGTGATTTTGTGCCGATGTGATTATGTGCTGTTGTGATTGTGATTTTGTGCTGTTGTGATTATGTGATTTTGTGCCGATGTGATTATGTGCTGTTGTGATTGTGATTTTGTGCTGTTGTGATTTTGTGCTGTTGTGCTGATGTGATTTTGTGCTGTTGTGATTTTGTGCTGTTGTGATGATGTTATTTTGTGCTGTTGTGATTGTGTGCCGTTGTGATTGTGATTTTGTGCTGTTGTGATTTTGTGCTGATGTGATTTTGTGCTGTTGTGATGATGTGCTGTTGTGATGATGTGATTTTGTGCTGTTGTGATTTTGTGCTGTTGTGCTAATGTGATTTTGTGCTGTTGTGATGATGTGCTGTTGTGATGATGTCCTGTTGGTGATTTTGTGCTGTTGTGATGATGTGATTTTGTGCTGTTGTGATTTTGTGCTGTTGTGCTAATGTGATTTTGTGCTGTTGTGATGATGTGCTGTTGTGATGATGTCCTGTTGGTGATTTTGTGCTGTTGTGATTTTGTGCTGATGTGCTGATGTGATTTTGTGCTGTTGTGATTTTGTGCTGTTGTGCTGATGTGATTTTGTGCTGTTGTGCTGATGTGATTTTGTGCTGTTGTGATTTTATGCTGTTGTGATTTTGTGCTGTTGTGCTGATGTGATGATGTGCTGTTGTGCTGATGTGATTTTGTGCTGTTGTGCTGATGTGATTTTGTGCTGTTGTGATTTTGTGCTGTTGTGATGATGTGCTGATGTGATGTCCTGTTGTGCTTGTGCTGTTGTGATTTTGTGCTGATGTGATGATGTGCTGATGTGCTGTGCTGTTGTGATTTTGTGCTGTTGTGATGATGTCCTGTTGTGATTTTGTGCTGATGTGATTTTGTGCTGTTGTGATGATGTCCTGTTGTGATTTTGTGCTGATGTGATTTTGTGCTGATGTGATTTTGTGCTGTTGTGTTGATGTGCTGTTGTGCTGGCATTTTTGAGTAATTATTTAGATTTTAGTACTCTAATCCATAAAAAAAATACTTGATTACTCGTAAACTAAAATGTGCGTTAATAAGTAGGCCTATGACATGTACTGTACATGAAATGTATATTTTCTTTTAGTCACAAAAGCTACCAAGAACAGTTTCAAAATAAGATAACTTCTTTAGGGGGAAAAAGAAACCAACACCAACAGCATGAGGGTAACGCACGTATATCAACTTTCTTAATAAAGGCCGTCACATTATTTAGATTCCACATGTTATTATTCAGAAAAACAAATGGTGAAAGTTGGATTTTTATAAAATACACTCTGTCGGTGCACATACACAAATACTTTGGAGTTTCACGTCACATATATTTTACATATTTTTCCCACCATAAAAGCAGATTTCCGTCCGTTGGTTTGCATGACTCCAACAAGACCCCAATACCAATACAGCAAAACGTAATAAGAATCATTTGGCTTTGCTTTCAAACGCAAAGATGCAATGATATTTTCTTCTCTGATTGAACATCCCGACGACGCACATCCACAGCGCCCCCCAGTGGACTCAATTATAACTGCAAGATTGGGAGAGAGATTCAGTCATCAGTCATCTGCTCTGAAGTCAGTGGAAATGGGCCAGTTATAAGAGAAGTTCACAGGTCCACCAGCTGAGCATCAGAGCCAAAAGCATCTCAGTGGAACAGAAGGTAAGTGGACTTGACACACACCTCCACCTGTGTCAGAATCACCCCATCCTGAGTTAAAGCCATTAACAAACACAGCAGAAGCATCAGGATATCAGACGCAGCATCTCCTGGAACATTTATGGAAATGTAAATAACTCCAGATCTCCATGAGCACCAGTGAAGCATTACAGCAAATACAGCAGAACCTTTGACAAATTACACTGACACACGACTCACGTTTAGAGTTCTGGCACGGATGACGTTCTCATGTCACTTCATTACGCCCTTAAATAAACTTCCAGGCAACAGAAGCTTGCGGTGAGCTGGTCTGACGGGGTTTTAAACAAACATCTCACACTCACCACAGAAACGTCCTGCTCTCAATTACACGTCTCCGTCTGAAACAGCCCCACACGAGTCTGAACTAGCATCAAAATTACATCGTATGTTGCAAGCCGAAATCAATCCTGCATTTGCACAGCTCAAATTGAGCATTTTGACATCATTGCTACATTTTACTATTTAAAATACACATGTAATGTTTCACAGAATGATAGTATTCAACAAAAATATATGCGTTTCTACAACTTCAGGCACTTTATGGACTTCTTCAAAGGAAAGTCTGGTAAAAGCATTTTTCATACTCTAACTAGTTTATTAAAATGTCTACAAAGCCGAAAGTATAGTTCGGTTAGATGCGAACGCAAGACGTCTGCGTACAAGACACAAGACGGAAATTTAGTCATCAGCAGAGTGCTCGAGCACCCATGCAGCCATTTTTTTCTAACCGTGCACCTGGTTTTATTTGCACTAATTAGTGGGTGCACAAGGTGCCAACACTCACAATTGAGCCGTTGCTGTCATGAAGAAGCGCTAGTTAATGTCATTGTCGCTAGACATTTGTCAATATTCAATGATAACATGTATCGGGGGGTCTGGGTAGCTCAGTGGTAAAGACGCTGGCTACCACCCCTGGAGTTCGCTAGTTCGCTAGTTTGAATTCAGGGCTACAATGTGTTTCTCACTCTCGGTGGGGCCCACGTTGAGATGAGCGTGGATGCACACATTATGTCTCCGTGGCAACGAGCTCAACATGCCACGTGATAGATGTGCGGATTGACGCGGATTGAGGAGAGTCACTAATTGTTTAGATTTTTCTAAATGCACTGTAGCATTTCCATCAATAAATCAACATTCTCGACACTTTTACAATAATAGGAATCCATACCAAATTACAAGTAACCTCTAAAATGCAGGTTTCTTTCCAATTGAACTTTTCCCTCAAAATGTTGCCATTGCTGTTATTCATTTGCAATGAAAATAAACCATAATAAATTAGATAAATTCGATAGAAACATTGGACTTTTGAAAACCACCATGTCTCTTTTAAACGTTATATGGTTATATATAGTATAGTAACTAGAAAAGTTACTTTCTTTGTGGTCTTTTCATTTTTAAATGTACAAAACAAGTAATTAAATCTTGTAATCCCTAAATTACCTGTAAACAACTCGAGACAACAACAACAGAGGAAGAGGTCAGGAGATACCTGCATTTGTATATCTCAAGTCTGAGAGAATATAAAGACATCTTTATGGGTCTAAACTCCTAAAATGATATAGTCCGTTATCTCATAGCAGTCGTAGCGTGCACGCGCCATCCGCCGGTGTATGCACGCACAGCCAATGAAGTAGAAACTGTAAATCTCTACATAAAAATAAATGCTGAGGACCTGGTGAAAAGTTCCCAATTCAGTGTAAATGAGTTTAAATCTTAAAAATCTTTTTTTTTTTTTTTTTTTTTAAATCAACCCAAGATATGAAAGTGAACAGTGACCAGGGTGTGAAACGGGCACCCGCCAAATCCAGTTCTCGAGCTCCTCGCCCAAATGCAGGTATTTCATGCACGGGTCATTTTGCTAATTTGCCCAAACAGGCGGGTGACCCGTAAGACGTCTCGGAGTGACACATGACAAGCTGTTAGTCACAACGACACGCGCTTAAAGAAACACACTTTATTATACGTTTAAGAACAGACAAAAGAAAAGCCGTCAATGCTCGTGTCTGAGTCGCTGTTTGTTCAGAGTCGCGCAGCGCGAGACTGTCAAGAGTTTTCAGTCTTTTCTTTCTTTTATTCGTCATTATAGAATAACGTCGTCTGTGCGAAAGCTGCAAATTATCTCCGAACATCTCGGGAGGTGCTGTGAGTTTAATTCGCTTTATTTCCTCGCGGTTGGCATGCATTGCAGATTCCGTGATCTTCAATGTTTTACTGCATTTTTCATTTAGTTTTAAGTGCAATTTGAATTTAGAAACGTCTTTTTTTTAACGTTTTTATTGTTTAATAATTTAAAATCGCATTTATAAAGTAAAAATAAATACATCAAAAAAATTCACGTGATTCGCTGTTTGTTCAAAGGCGTGTAGCGCGAGCCTGTCACGTGGAACACGTGCATGTAAACAGTTTTCACGCTTTTCTTTGTTTTATTCGTCATTATAGAATAACGTCGTCTGTGCGAAAGCTGCAAATTATCTCCAAACATCTCGGGAGGTGCTGTGAGTTTAATTCGCTTTATTTCCTCGCGGTTGGCATGCATTGTGAACGCAATATATATATTTTATTTTATTAAAGAAACAAAGATGAAAGTGATTAAATCACAAGATAATTGGCTCCAAGTCACATTCACCTTCAACCTAAAATTGAGTTTTATTTTATTTTGTATCGGCAGCATTAACCGTATTAATAAAACGATACAAACACAAACTTGAGAACACATTTAACAGCATTATTTTGAGAACACAAGGGAATTTATTAGGCTTATATATTATGATTATTATTATCTTTACATTTGTAATTGTCTTTAGCTCTTAATCTGAAGGTTATTAGTAATTTTCCACCTGTTGTCGTTGACGGATACTTGCGTGATGGGCCGCTGGAGACGTAATTGTTTAGGTTTGAAAAGATTTTTTGATCACTTCGTTATTTTATTGCTTTTTTCGTTTAGTTTAAAGTGCAATTTGAATTTAGGAATGTCTTTTATGTTTTTGGTGTTTCAGTAAATGAATAAATTTTTTAAAGCAAAATCAATAAAGCACAAAAATTCACCGACCCTCGGCAGAGAGGTTGACTATATTAATCACGATAAGGCAATTATCGCAAAAATATTTTTTACATATCGGCCAGCACTAGAGCACAGCTTATGCACACGGACATATATTTCCATGACAACAAGCCCCGAGGGGTAAAATACCCAGAGTGCACACACACACAGACAGACACACACGCAAACGCGAGCACTGCATATAAATCCCATCTTTTAACTTTAGCATAATCACAGAAGTTAGCTATTTTTAATTGCATATAGCGCTGGAATCAAAGATCGGATTTGTATCTGTTGGGCAGAGACATTGATGTGGCTGTCCATCTGTGCACATCTTTAGTCCGTGACGGATTGTGAGTGCAGACAAACTGTCAAGAAAACCAGGCCAGAGAATCTATAGAGACCAACCCATGATAAAAATACTGACAGCACAGAGAGGAAAAACAACATCTCTTTTCTGTGCATTACAGCGAGAGAAAGAGCGTCCTCCTTCTTGCAGGTCATCGTATCATATATATATATATATATATATATACCCTGAAGAGCACACTAGTTAGAAAACTAATTAGAAAACACCCTGTTGAGACCCGCAAAGAGCCTGAAACACGCCTGACCTCTATTCAACAGTGCGCCATACGTCATTATTTACCAGTCGCTCTTCAGGACCGAAATGTGCGCTTTCAAGGGAAGTAGAAATGCAAACATGCACATGAGCTAACACACTAAACACACATATGTGATGTGTACGTCACGCAAACACGGTCATTGATCAAATGTAAATGACAGCTCTAATTTTGGGACAATTACTCCCCAAAAAAACAAACAAAACACAAAGCAGCAGTTATTTTTCAATAGTTTTCGTTATTGAATAAATACGTAGAATAAACATTATTAAATGTAGCTTATTTGTTGTTAAAATATGAGAGATGTAATTTTTCAAATGTGCTCCATTTGCTGGTCACTTCCTCTCGAAGACGAAACTCAGTGTGGTCATATAATGTTACTTTATTGCTGTAATATATGGATTGTTTTACTGACTCGGGGTTCCCATAAGGGATGCACAATATATCGTTTCAGCATCGACATCGCGGTGTGCGCATCCACAATAGTCACATCGCAGAACGTGCGATGTAGTAAGATAAACATATAGTCTACAATATTTTTTTACAATAGGAAAAGTAGAATTTTTTTTGCCGGGTTTTGGCACCAATGTAAGGGGGTTAAGATGGGCAAAACTCAAAACCAAAACAAACAAACATACACACACGTGACGGACATGCCCGTAATTCTCTCTCTCTCAAACTGTCGTCACCGGCCGCCTTTATCCCTCGCGCACCCCATCAGGCCGATTGGGGACCGGGCGTGCGACATTCTAGCCCGGCCCCGCCCCCCTCCGCTCCACAATTACTTATTTTGTCATTCACATTAAAGCCTCCTGTAAGCTCCCGAATCCCTTCTAGACACTTCATTCACAAATGAGCAACTTTATTTTAGGGTAAGCAACATGCATTATTACCATCATAACATGTTAGATCAATGACTTTAGGGTGAATCGATAGAGGAGTATTACATGAATACAATGGAACCATGGTGAATTAAACAGTGTATTAATTATTATAATAAAATAATCTACCCAAAATAAGTCAAAAAATAAAAAGTCATTTTCAGTTTCTTTTCCATGAAGATGCAGTTCCCTACAAAATCAGCCCAATCATTCTAGAATAATTCATTCATCTCAAATAGAGCTATTCATGTCATCCTGTATTTTTTCATATCACAGAAAAACTAAATATCGCAATGTCAGGGAATTTTTTAATTGTGTTTTACAGGTCTGGAAAAGTCATGCAAATTAATAAAATCTTAAGAAAATGTATCTTTATATTGTCTAAAGGCGGGTGCACTCTGTACGACTTTGGTCACGATTCTGCCGTCTGAGACAAATTTCGGGAATCCCAAAGGATTTCTCTCGTCGCAGGGCAAAATCGGCAATCTTACAACGTTCAGTGACATGTTCACAGACGGCCGATTAACAGCCTTTGCGATGATATTCAGCCTCCGACGACGACGTACTGGCAGTGTCAGACATGTAGCATCGTAGCCAAATAGTGTGACGGCTATTACAACGGGACGCTCCTCTCTCGCACCCTAATTCACTTGGAAAGAAACCTGCTCCCGGTTTGCCCCACCATTGCAACATTCGTGCCACTTATCGCTCTACTCAAGCACTTTCAATGTGTCTTATTTTCATTTTATATAAAACGTTTTAATAAATAAGCAGGAAATACTTGGAGAAAAGTGTAACGTCAGCAATATGAATGCATTATTCTCCGAGTTAAATAAATACAGAACTTACAAAACAGAACTTTACATTTATCATGCATTTTCTTTACAACGTTATTTTAATTCCTATTTTACTTAGAATAAATGTACTAAGACTCACACCACTCCAATTTTATTTATAAATAAATAAATAAATAAAATAGAAAGATTGAACCATTTATACTGTTGAGTATTTGTGGGACGTTTGAATCCAAATCAGCAAATACAATTATAGAAATGTACGTCATGTACGTGCTATAACTAGGGATGCACAGAAATTCCGACCACAGAAATTATTTTTGTTTTGGCCGAAAGAGAAAACAGGCCTAAAATATGAGCCGATATATATACGCCTCCCCGCCCCACAGTGCTCCGGTTTCACTCTCGATCGATCCAATCATAATCACGGCGCTGCCAAGCAAAGGACGATGTCAGCGGTGTGGAAATACTATATAACACTAATAAGCAATAACGCTGCAACCTATACGCATACTACGCAATCTGAGTAGGGCACCAACTCACTAGGAGGGCACCAGAAAGTCCACCGGGGGCCCCTTCCTCGCACGTTATACGTTATTCAAGGACCGGAACGCATGAACAACGATCACTTTCCATTGCTTGCGCGGTCGGCACGCAGGTATTTATCTGCACCAGCACACAGAGAGAGAGAGAGAGAGAGAGAGAGAGAGAGGAGAGAGAGACTATTCAGTGCAGCATCTCATGTTCTTGAGTTGCCAGAAAGCTGAGCAACTTTTGTTCTTGACTTTTAATTTGCTATGTGTATAGCATTGGTTTAGCCCTGCAAAGGTTTGTTCTTCACTTGAGGCTTCATCTGTCGTTTACAGCTGAGGTTGGTTTTAGTTCCATTACTGCTGTTTTGCACAATAATTTTAAAGTATAAATACGTTTACATAAACAGAATAGAGGCCCTCTGCCGTTCTGTGTTCTGCCTGTTGTTATCATTAAAATGACTGTAGCATATTTATACTTTGTATTTGAAGATGCTAGCATAGAGCTGCAAAGTTCAGTAATTGACTGCTGTTTTGCATATCATTTGAGTTTTCTAGAACGTTACATTTATTGGATAATTGGTACATTTAAATTTTTTTTTTAAAAAATCTGTTAAATTTGATTGTTAAAGAACTGAATAAAGAATAATATATTTAATATTGTTATTATATATTGTCGGTCCAATTTTGGTGTGTTACTTTCAATAAAAGTGTGATCATTTTATTGATTTGTAGTTTTTCAATTCAGATGAATTAAATTCATGAAATTAATTTAAAAAAGTATAATATTAATACAATTATATATTTAAAAAAAAAAAAAAGTATTTAAAAATGGGTATTAAAAAAATAAGTAATTTTCGGTTTTCGGCCAAATGCATCCTGAATTTTTGGTTTCGGCCCAGAATTTTCGTTTTGGTGCATCACTAACTATACCCCACCTTTTTTTTTGTCTTGTCCAATGTGAACGGAGAAGTTTGTAATTTTTCATAAAAGTCTTTTTATTTCCACAATGAATATTTGCTTGTGGTCGCTCATTATTACTGTAGACGTCCTGCCGCACTCACGTTCATTCTCAACATCTGTAATGTTCTGTGATCGGTCTTTTATGGGCCTATTTGACAAAATCCATCGTTCTTGTAAATGTGAGCGTATGCTCGTGATGGAGTCGTTTTGGAGCAACGGAAATGCTCATGTCCTGACGTCCAGAGAGAGAAATAAAATGCTCTTCCGTGGAGGGCAAATTTCGCCATTTCGCTTCTATTCCTCAACACTCCCGTAACGTGAGTCACGTTCACTGATCGGGACGATTGGGACCACAGTCAGCTACGATGTATATCGTGCGGTCTGACAATGTCGCACAGTGTGCCATGGCGATATCAATGCGTTCATATCGTACAGTCTGACAAGCAACAATCATAAAGGACTATTATAAATCCTAAATGTGCACCCGCCTTAAGACACATGCATTTTAATTATCCTCCGATCACGTCCTATGACTCGATCGGTGATCGTAATTTGGCCGATCGCATTAACTTGTCGCTCATGTCCCAAAAGACGCGTGGCTCCTTTAAGACTTCAGCGGCACTGGGGGGTCTGGGTATCTCGGCGAGTATTGACGCGGACTATCACACCTGGAGTCGTGAGTTTGAATCCAGGGCGTGCTGAGCGACTCCAGTCAGGTCTCCTTAGCAACCAAATTGGCCGGTTGCTAGGGAGGGTAGAGTCACATGGGGTAACCTCCTCGTGGTCGCTATAATGTGGTTCTCGCTCTCGGTGGGGCATGTGGTGGGTTGAGCGTGGGTGCCTCGGAGAATAGCGTGAAGCCTCCACACGCGCTACGTCTCCGTGGTTACTCAATAAGATGCGCAGATTGACGGTCTCAGACGCGGAGGGAACTGAGATTCGTCCTCCGCCACCCGGATTGAGGCGAGTGACTACGCCACCACGAGGACTTGGAGCGCATTGAGAATTGGGCGTTACAAATTGGGGAGAAAATCAACACAAAAAAAGACTTCAGCAGCACTGTCATGGCATAACGGGGTGTGGGAAATACTGGCATCATGTTGAAAGAACACAAACTTGATTCAGTAGTTAAGAACGATGCAGTGGGAGAGGTATGGCGAATATGAAAAGTTTGTATACTGATGCTTTTTTTTTTTTAAAGTACTCTCCAGAACCACATTCAGGACAATTATTTAAATGTACAAAGGCTATACATTCAGGTTCAGTAAAGTCCTGGTCCTGATAGTATTGGAAGGCATGTGCTCATTCGCTGTGCAGAACAATCAAGTCCTATTTTTACATACAGTTTTAACTGGTAAATGTGTCCACTGTTGTGGCTGTTGCTAAAAACAGTCAACCTAAAAGTATGAATGACGATTGGCCTGTGGCTTTAAACATCTATTTATGAAATCTTCTGAGAGATTGCTAAAACAAGACATACAGGTTAAAATTCAAGATTTTCTTGATCCATTGCAGTTTGCTTACAGAACCAGAAGGGAAGTGCGGGATGCAACTTGAACTGTGCTTGACCTTGTATATAAGCACCTTGAGGCGGTAAGAATAATCTTAGGCTGACGTCTGTTGACTTAAATGCTTGTTCAGAAGCTCACAGATTGTTTAGCACAGATTCCAATATGGCTGGTTGGATACTGAAGTTTCTCCCTGATAGGCCTCAAGAGTTTGAGTAAATGACTGTCTATCTGGTGTGACTAACATCTACCGGTTCTCCCGAAGGGTGTGTCCTCTCGCCTCTCCTTTACATTCTTTACATTGATGATTGCCGCAGTAAGTTTGAAGACCGGCATATCTTGAAAATTGCTGATGATACTGCGTGTGTGAGTCTGCTGGAGGAGGATGAAATGGCTTATGGTTGCTGAGCATTTTTATAAAGTGGTGTCATGATGCATTTTTAACACTGAATGTTTCCAAGGGGTCTGTGTAACTCAGCGAGTATTGACGCTGACTAGCACCCCTGGAGTCGTGAGTTTGAATCCAGGGCGTGCTGAGTGACTCGTCAGGTCTCCTAGGCAACCAAATTGGCCCGGTTGCTAGGGAGAGTTCATTGTGTGGTAGTTTCCAAAACTAAGGATATGTGTATTGATTTTAGGCAGAAGGACGGTGGTGCGAGAGGGAGAGAGAGAGAGAGCGTTTACGGGCAGTTGCGCATGTGAGTATTTTTATTTAATTCATTGTTTATATTGTTAAGCCGGTTCTCGCTCCTTTCCCTTATACCCCTTTACACTGGTGCCGAAGACACGGGAAGGAGGAGGGATATGCCGTAGTGGAGTTCTCGCCGCTACCATCCACCCCAACGGAGCAGACGCTGCCATCTGCCAGGGGACGGAGGAGCTCAGCCGCCTGGAAGCGGAGGAATGGCCGCTGACCGTGAGGGAAGAAGGGGCTCCTAGCCGACTGCCTGGAGCGGTCAGGGCCTCTGCCAGGGGCGGAGGAGACCCCTACAGGCTGCTGAAACGCGGCGGGGTCTGAGACCAACGGCCGCGAGTAGGGAGGGGCTCCTGGCCGACCGCATGGAGCGGGAGAACAGCTGCCGGGGCAGGGGGATCCCTTCTGCTCCCAGAGAACGCAGTGGGCGTTCTGTCCGCCAGGGGCCGGAGGACTGCCTCCGATCTGCCAGGGGAGGAGCGGCTGTCGTCCACTAGAGGGTGGAGGAGTGGCGGGGTACCAAGCTACGGCATATCGGAGAAACGGCGAGTAAGTGTTTTTTTTATTCTTTCTCTCTCTGTCCCCTCTCTCCCACTGTTGCTCCACGTTGGCCTTTTCACTCTCTTTTAAATTTTAATGTTTTTTGGGGGGGTGCTACACTGTTACAGGAAGTACCCCCTATTCTAATCATTATTGTTTCCCTCCCCCTGTCCCCTCACAGATTTAGGAAGGTAGGGATGACCTGACGGCAGACGGGCAGAAGGCGCGCCCTCCCCCAGGTACATCATGACAGGGGCTCTCCAGCCTGAGAGAACGAGGGAGGTATGTGACAGGGTGGAGAGCGGGGCCGGGTCGTGATTTTACCACTTTACAGAAAGTAATACACAGAGACTGCGTAAGAACAGTCAGCAACGCCTCTTCTGTTTGAGGAATCTGGCAAAATTATGAATCACCCTGTATTAAATAGCCTATTGAGTCTATACTTACATTTTCTTTGCTCTTTTGTCTTTTGGTCTGCATGAGAGAGCATGCATTAATGCATTAACAAGGATTGTCAACAGTAGTAGCAAGATTATTGGAGCTCAACAAATAAGTCCGTCTGACCTGTATGACCTGTATGTTTTGGGTAAAGTTGATTCCAAACTGCCTGGCAGTGCCCATCCTCGCTACCAAGCTTTCCAGACCCTGCCATCGGGCACCCTTTATAGAGTTCCTCTACCAACAGGACCAACAGGTATAGATTTAATTTGTCCCTTCGGCCACTTCCTTACTTAATTCTCAAAGAGGTAGTATTTTAAACAATGTGTTCATTTTAATTTATTTATCATTATGTCTTTTACGGAGTATTTGTATGTATTGTATTGTATCGTATGTGCCACTCTAGCATAAACAATTGCTCACTCACGCGCATGCACACACACACACACACAAGCACTCATACACACAAGCACACACACACACAAACACACACAAGCACTCATACACACAAGCACACACACACACAAACACACACAAGCACTCATACACACAAGCACACACACACACAAACACACACAAGCACACTCACAAGCACTCATACACACACACGCACACAAGCACTCGCACTCACACACACACACACACACACACAAGCACACACCCGCACACTCACAAGCACTCATACACACACACACACACAAGCACACACCCGCACACTCACAAGCACTCATACACACAAGCACACACACACACAAACACACACCCGCACACTCACAAGCACTCATACACACACACGCACACAAGCACTCACACACACAAGCACACACACACACAAACACACACCCGCACACTCACAAGCACTCATACACACACACGCACACAAGCACTCACACACACACGCACACACACAAGCACTCGCACACCCGCACAAGCACTCGCACACCCGCACACTCGCACACGCGCACACTCGCACACTCGCACACCCGCACACTCGCACACCCGCACACTCACACCCACACACCCGCACACTCACACACTCACACAAGCACTCATACACTCACACACATATACACTCACACACTCATACACACATACACACATACACACATACACGCACACACGCACACACGCACACACTCATACACGCATACACGCATACACGCATACACACATACACACATACACGCACACACACTTATCAGATACACCCTCACACACTGAAACAGGTTTTCAACCGGTCTGATCATTAAAAGGAAGTACATATTTCTCTGCAGTGCATCTGCATTCCAAAAACGGAAAAATGTTCCTTAAGGAATTTCGAAAGCAACAAAAACATGACAAAAAAAACGACCGCAGTGCATCACTACGGTCACGCACCAAAGATAATATTTTACTGGAGTATTTAACTTCAGTAGACATGATTAAATGTACAAACAACATCAAATTACTACCTCGAGCAGCCCATTACAGTAGTTCATACAGTCTCTGGTAATTCCTGTGTGCAAGGACGCACTGCTGGAACACTTGAAAGTCCTCATAGTGCTTCTTTGTACTTCTCAATTCAAGATTAAAGTTTGAAAATATCCCATTGATGTACATTGATAAAATGTTTGCCAGGGCAGGATGCAAATTAGAGACAGACCGATATATCAGTCTAACCGATTAAACGGTGCCAATAGTTGCTTTTTGGAGCTATCGGTTATTAGGGATGCACCGATCCGATACATGGATCGCATCTGCATTTAGATCGGGTGTTCGCTGTGATTTTCTGCATATCACGGCACCGTTTTGTGATCCGTTCTACTTAATGCGGCGGCTCGTTTTAGCTTATTGCGGCCCATTCAACGTGTTTCGTGGCTCGGTTCTCCCGATGGCCATTCCGCCCCTGATCGTCCCCAAACTGCGTTGCTCCACTGGGAAAATGCCCGGTATGCCAGATTACAAGTCCGACCCTGGTCTCATTCACCCATTCACACACACACTCACGCACCAATGATGGCAGAGATGCCACGCAAGGTGCTAGCCTTGCCCAAGGACACTTCGGCATATGGAGTCGTGTGGGCCGGGAATCAAACCGCCAACACTGCGATTAGTGTCCGACCCACTCTACCACCTGAGCAACAGTAGACGTGTGATAGCTCTGTGAATCAAAAAAGGCTGTTTAATAGGTAAATATATAGTATGCGCAGCGCCTGCGTGTTAGTGAATGGAGCTGCTCTGTTGACACACACGCACAGGCTGGTGAGGCACTCGCGGCTATGTTTAGCCTTCACGCGGTGCACAATATTTGAGCGATACTCACGTACAACATCTCAAATGTAGATGCTCAATAGTTTGGTTCACTTATAATATACATTTAGAACGGCACCGGAGGAGCATTTGACCAGAATTTTAATAAGAAGTGAATTAAACTACTGTGAACTAGCCCACAAACAGACACATACAGGACGTCCTGGAGACTTCAGAATGTCAAAATAAAAGCGTGAAGGTTTATAACGTCCACGATTTAAATGTATTACTGTTGTATTTAAAATTAACATTAAAAAAGTCAATAATTATAATAATAATTACAATTTATTATTATTATTGTCATTATTAGTATTTATTTACAATTTATAACAATATTTACGTTGAATGGGTTCCAGAAAATAACTGTATGAATGAAAAGTGAGCTGATATCTATCAACTAAATTAAACCAAAAAATAGATTTAAAAGTTACAGATACAAGTTGAAATATTTTTGGGAAATAAATAAATAAATAAATAAATAAATAAATAAAACACTGGATTCTTTACTACTGAAGACTGGAATTACTGTTAATTTTGCTGCTCCATTATCCAGTAAACTAGTTAATAATAAAGTGTTTCTTAATAAGCGATACATTTATATTGCAATAATGTGTAGTTAGAGGTTTGTGTTTCTTTACATATTAAAGACACCCAATTAAAAAGATATTCTAAACTGATTATGCCAAACTCCTGTTTAAATGTACAGGATTAGCGGTGTACACTTTACTCCCATATATGTGCTGCTCGTCAGAACGCATCGTCCCCATAGCAACAGAATCCCCTCAACGCTTCTGTAAACAACAAACATGGCATAAGAGAAAGACTTTCCATCAATGAAACTGGTGTGTAAATGAGTATAGTTTACTGAGCACGTGATATGCTTGTTTTTCTCAACAGAAACATGAGATACAATATAAACATTACTGTTATATGCCGAGTGTTTATACGTAACCTGTACGTTAATTGCGTTAATTGCGTTTATTTTGTTTTCACGCATTGCTTGTTTAAATGTTTTTAACAAAAAAAGCACAGGACATGATACAAGCTCATTTTGGATATAATTAGAAGCTTGTTTTATTAATTTTTTTAAATGGCCATGACTATAATCTCTTTCTTTTTTATGAATTACCATTTAAATAATAGAATATTCGAGTATGCGGTTTTTATGAGCTTAAATATTCGAATATCAAATTATTGATGATGCCCATCCCTATTCGAAACCTGACGAGATTTATTAGCAGAATGTATCAATGAAATCAGAGATTGGATGGCCAGAAATTTCCTTCTAATCAATTCCGACATAACAGAGGTACTAATTATGGGACCAAAAATCTCTAAAAAATAAGCCGGTAAAATATAATTTGACTCTAGATGGATGTACTGTTACATCATCTTCAACAGCGAAGAACTTAGGTGTTATATTTGATACCAATCTATGTTTTGAAAATCACATTACAAATGTTTGTAGCACAGCATTCTTCCACCTCAGAAATATTGCTAAATTACGGCACATGCTCTCTGTTGCGGATCCCGAAAAACTACTTAGTGCGTTCATGACCTCAAGACTAGATTATTGTGATGCATTACTGGGAGGATGTCCAGCAAGATCAATAAATAAACTTCAATTGGTTCAAAATGCAGCAGCCAGAGTGCTGACGAGAACCAAGAAATATGATCATATTAGCCCCATTTTATCATCGTTACATTGTTACATTCGTTACATTGGCTACCTGTTACATTACGTATTCATTTTAATATTCTGTTAACTACGTACAAAGCTTTGAATGGCCTAGCTAGTTAATAATTCATAGAATATCAAAATCCACAAAAGGAAGAATATCCTTTTCATATTTGGCTCCTAAACTATGGAATAGTCTCCCAAACACTGTTTGGGACTCAGACACACTCCTTCAGTTTAAGTCTAAAGACTCTATTCAGCCAGACATACACCTAATTTATTCTTCAACACACAATAGCTGCTTTAGGTAGGTCTGCCGGATATAACTCAATGTGGAGCGGAGGGGGGCGGGGCCGGGTCAGAATATCGCGCACCGGTCCACCATTCGTCTTGAGGCGCGCGGCCGGTGACGATGGTTCGAGAGATAGAGAATTACGGGCATGTCCGTCATGTGTGTGTTTATGTCCTCGTTTTAAGTTTCTCATTAAAATACTATTTATGTTGACAAGCCGGTTCTCGCCTCCTCCTTTCCATTGATCACGTTACATTGGTGCCGAAGCCCGGGAAGGAGGAGGGATGCCCGTCGCAGAGTCCTCGACACTGCCGTCCACCCAGGGGAGCGCCGCTGCCATCTGCCGGGTGACGGAGTAGCCCGACCACCGGGTGCGGGGAACCGCCGTCGTCCGCAGGGCAAGTGGGGACTGGATACCCCGACCGCCTGGAGCGAGGGAGCCGCTGCCGGGGGCGGAGGAGTGCCCTGCCATCCCCAGAGACGCGGAGGGGTCGAGGGAGACCGCCGTCCGCGAGGGGAGGAGGGAAGAAACGCCCCGACTGCCCGGAGCGGTAGGGCCGCTGCCAGGGGCGGAGGAGTGTCCCCATTTGCTGCCAGAAAAGCGGAGGCGCGTTCTGCCCGCTGGGGGTCGAAGGTTTCACTCTGGTTCGCCCGGGGTTGGAGTGGCTGTCGTCCGCCGGAGTGTGGAGGAGTGTTCGAGGACCACGCGACAGTACATCAGAGAACCAGTGAGTGAACTTTCTCTCTCTCTCTCTCTCTCTCTCTCTCTTTCACACCGTGTTGGCCTTTATCCCTAGCGCGCCTCATCAGGCCGATTGGGGACCGGGCGCGCGATATTCTGACCCGGCCCCGCCCCCCTCCGCTCCACACTCAATAACTCTGCAATAAATGTAATGGCATCTATGCTAATATTATTCTATTTGTTTCCCTGTCTCAACCTCGGGACTCCTATCCTGAGGTCACCA
The DNA here is from genome assembly GCF_025860055.1 of Xyrauchen texanus. Lineage (NCBI taxonomy): Eukaryota > Metazoa > Chordata > Actinopteri > Cypriniformes > Catostomidae > Xyrauchen > Xyrauchen texanus. The sequence goes on along the minus strand of NC_068299.1, from coordinate 764,781 downwards.
GAACCGGCTTGGTGTTGGACTCCACTGCTACGTGTCACTGAATGATGACGACTAAATGCAGCCGTTGCCAAACATCACTTCGGTCTGTTACGATGGACTTAAGGGGTGACCTAATGCCAACTCCAACTGTGTTCCTTACCACAGTCGCCTTCAGCTTGCTCACAGGGGCTCTAAATACTTCTCCCTTCTCCCTTAGAGATAGGGTGAGGAGCTCAGTCATCCGTGAGGAGCTCGGAGTAGAGCCGCTGCTCCTTTGCGTCGAAAGGAGTCAGTTGAGGTGGTTTGGGCATCTGGTAAGTATGCCCCCTGGGCGCCTCCCTAGGGAGGTGTTTCAGGCACGTCCAGCTGGGAGGAGGCCTCGGGGAAGACCCAGGATTAGGTGGAGAGATTACATCTCCACACTGGCCTGGGAACGCCTCGGGGTCCCCCAATCAGAGCTGGTTAATGTGGCTCGGGATAGGGAAGTTTGGCACCCCCTGCTGGAGCAGCTGCCCCCACGACCCGACTTCGGATAAGCGGTTGAAGATGGATGGATGGATGGATGGATGGATTTTTATAACAATTTACAATCATATTTAATCAAACAACACAATGATGACTCTTAAGACTTTATAGATATTACAGATTCATTTTCTGTTAATGCTGATCGTCTTTAAAGCTGCTTTGAAACGAAGGCGCTATAGAAATAAAATGTATACACTATTCCACTGCTGCTCCACAAACACTGCTGATGCCTTCAGCTAATACAGATCAAGTGGCTAAAACAACCTCAAAACGAATGTTTGTGTTCTTGATTAATGACGAAGCTGTAAAGCCCATCGCTGTAGGAAACTGAAGGGCAGCTGAAGGGCACCTTTAACTGACCTCTGACCTTCATTGGTCTCAAAAATAGAATTATGATAATAAATCAAAAACTGGTCGTATCAGACACAGAGGAGTGGATGAACTCAAGAGGTCAATATGACGCCTACAATCATGACCAACCTCAGGAAGAACTTGAGGACTGAATAAACCAGTACTTCATTATTCAAAGGAACATGGCGAACAAAAATGACTTTAGAAAACTGCTCTACTGCTCTTTACAGTTTTTTTTTTATAGATGTGAATCCTGATGAACATACAGACACTAACGGACTAATATTTCTGCAAAATAAACACTAATGCAAAAGGCACGTCTCACTGGAGATAAAACAGTAAACAGGAAATGGTGACAAAGCATGGAGTCGTCACACCCAGTGAGGAAAACAGCCCAATACTTCCTTTACAATCAGAAAACACAACTTTCCATTAGAACAGCACTTCTGTTTTATCAAAACCTGCACTAGGGTTGGGGAGCACCAACCAATTGTTATTCACCTCCATTCAAAACAAAACACCCAAAAATACATTTAAAAAAAATTATTAAATAATTACTTAATACTAGTTATTCAGAATCACCTCCATTCAAAACAAAACACCAAAACATAAATTTAATAAAATTATTAATTAATTAATACCTGTTATTCAGATTCACCTCCATTCAAAACAAAACAACACCAAACACCACGTGGGTTGTTTAGTGTGTTACCGTGGAGACGTAGCGCGTGTGGAGGCTTCACGCTATTCTCCGCGGCATCCACACACAACTCACCACACGCCCCACCGAGAGCGAGAACCACATTATAGTGACCACGAGGAGGTTACCCCATGTGACTCTACCCTCCCTAGCAACCGGGCCAATTTGGTTGCTAAGGAGACCTGGCTGGAGTCACTCACCACACGCCCCACCGAGAGCGAGAACCACATTATAGCGACCACGAGGAGGTTACCCCACGTGACTCTACCCTCCCTAGCAACCGGGCCAATTTGGTTGCTAAGGAGACCTGACTGGAGTCACTCACCACACGCCCCACCGAGAGCGAGAACCACATTATAGCGACCACGAGGAGGTTACCCCATGTGACTCTACCCTCCCTAGCAACCGGGCCAATTTGGTTGCTAAGGAGACCTGGCTGGAGTCACTCACCATACGCCCCACCGAGAGCGAGAACCACATTATAGCGACCAAGAGGAGGTTACCCCATGTGACTCTACCCTCCCTAGCAACCAGGCCAATTTGGTTGCTAAGGAGACCTGGCTGGAGTCACTCACCACACGCCCCACCGAGAGCGAGAACCACATTATAGCGACCACGAGGAGATTACCCCATGTGACTCTACCCTCCCTAGCAACCGGGCCAATTTGGTTGCTAAGGAGACCTGGCTGGAGTCACTCACCACACGCCCCATCGAGAGCGAGAACCACATTATAGCGACCACGAGGAGGTTACCCCATGTGACTTTACCCTCCCTAGCAACCGGGCCAATTTGGTTGCTAAGGAGACCTGACTGGAGTCTCTCAGCACACCCTGAATTCAAACTCACGACTCCAGATGTGATAGTCAGCGACAATACTCGCTGGGGGACATTGTATTAAAAAAACAACATATGTAAAAAATACATCTTTGGACATATTTATTAAAGTCTTGATGGTAAAAACGGCCATTTGTCATTTTGGTGTTTGGGCCAGTAAAAATCTGAAGCTCTGGCGCAACCGGTTCAGTAGAAAAAATCCTTAGCATCTATCTATTTATATTTATTCAACATATCAAACCTCTTCTACCATTACATTCCCTTGCACTGTATATAACAGACATGCATTTGAACATCCGTGTGTATATATATATATTTGTCTTATTGTGTATTTCTATATATACTTATATTTTCTATTCACTTTTTATTTTTATTCCATTTATTATTATCTGTCTTGTTGTATTGTTAGTGCACAGGAAGCTTCTATTTGACAAATTCCTTGTATGTGGAAGCATATTTAGCAAGTGGATTCAGAATGGGAATTCTGCTCCCCATCATAAATTCTCCTAAGAGCAGGTCAGTCCCTCTCGCACATAATGGAGTATTGTGTGTCACAATTTCCTTGCAAACTCCTCGGACACAGTCACATCTTCCCGTCTGTCTTATCTTGCGCTGCTCTCCGGCACGCAGCTTCCTGTTTGCAGTGAAGCAGGACAAACATGGAAAACATTTCACAGTCTATCAAGTTTTCAGCATGAGTCTGATAGGGAGGCAATTAGAGTTTTCCGGTAAAACACAAAGATTTGAGATTTGAACTATTAGTCTATATTAGTCTAATTGTTCCCTGCATGCAGTGATGAGCACCGTTACTGTCCCGGACTGAAAGTCACTGTGACCTATCGGACAGCAAGTAGCGACAATTTAAAATGTCACTGTGACAATCGCAAAACTAAAAATGATGCCTATAAATATACTGGAACTGAATGATTTTCATGGCTTTTGGTTGCACATTCTTCCGCTGTGTAACCGCTAGTAAATCCCCAAATGTCTGCTGGCAGTCCTGTGAACATCCTCCTGAACGTCCCTTTGATGTTTAAATAACCCAGCATGAAGACGTTCAGGGAACGTTCCCAGTGGCCATTCAGGAGATGTTCTGGGACCTTTATTTTGTTCGTTCAGATGTCATTACTAACAGCAAATGATCCCAGACCCAAACCCACCCAGAGACCAACATGAGCTCTGCTCTCACTCACACAGACACGATTTGTGTGTGAACACACACGGTCAATTGAGACATCCCGAGTCTCCGCCTGAAGGGTGACACCACAAGCAGTCAGAGATTCTCAGAAAATCTCGCACCAAACAAGTGGACCAAGTCCGCCTGAATAGTGCATCTCGGTCAGCTTCCAAACAAACTCTGGTGCGGTTCGATTGATATATGAACGCAATATGGACCAATGACGTCTAAACGGACCAAAAACAGGAAGTAATTTGCCTAATACTGACCTCAAGCACACCTGGTTCTTCTCATCATAGGAGCGATGTTGCCCATTACAGTTCGGGACAGGTGTCGGAACTGCCCGTCAGCCGTCTCCTCGCAGCATATCTGCATTTGTGTGAACAACGGAGGAATTCCTGCCGTTGTTGTGACTCTTTTACATATTTTATTAACTCTTCGTTTGTTCTCTGCTGGTTAAAATACCACCATATATACATATATACACACAACGAGCGCATTTCGCCAGCATTGTTTTGGATGTTCTGCAAGTTCCGTCAAAAAATATACGTCATAAAAGCGGTCCAATCAGGTCGTAACTTTTCCCTGATGCCTTTGGTTTTGTATCATTAGGTTCGGTGTTAAAAATGCCAGTGTGAACGCTAAACGAACCCGGACTAAATGTATCATTTAAATTTTTGGTCCGGACCAAGAGGACCGAACTACAAGTGTGAACACACCCTTAAAAGATGGAGGTGGGGCGTCTGGGTATCTCCGCGAGTAATGACACTGACTATCACACCTGGAGTCGTAAGTTTGAATCCAGGGCGTGCTGAGTGACTCCAGTCAGGTCTCCTTAGCAACCAAATTGGCCCGGTTGCTAGGGAGGGTAGAGTCACATGGGGTAACCTCCTCATGGTCACTATAATGTGGTTCTCGCTCTCGGTGGGGCGTGTGGTGAGTGACTCCAGTCAGGTCTCCTTAGCAACCAAATTGGCCCGGTTGCTAGGGAGGGTAGAGTCACATGGGGTAACCTCCTCGTGGTCGCTATAATGTGGTTCTCGCTCTCGGGTGGGGCGTGTGGTGAGTTGTGTGTGGATGCCGCGGAGAATAGCGTGAAGCCTCCACATGCGCTACGTCTCCATGGTAACGCGCTCAACAAGTCACATGATAAGATTAAGAATTATTGCATATCGAATATCGCATATTACCTGCTTACCACATACCACATTTTTCCTCCATAGCATGCAGTGCTACTATATTCACACAGCTTGTTATTATTTGACTTGAAATAAAAAGGGCAGAAATGTCTAATGATCTAAAACGTGAAGTATCGTCTATACAAGTCGTTATTATCAGTAAATTATACAATTCACAAATTAATACTAAACACCCTGAATGTATTCAAATACACTAAACTGAAAATAAACAAAGTAGAAAAACAAATACTTGCATTTCTTAAAATTATGTCTATTTTAATGATGTTTAAACAATAGGCTACATTGTTTCTTCTATTCTCTGATGCATTGTTGATGTTTTCAAGCTTGCATTACAAAAGTTTCAGTCAAAAATGCAACTTTGTATAAACTTTAATTGAAGAAAATGCGTTTTGTATTGTTTTGTAAACGTTTTGTATTGTTTGAGTTTCAAGCTGTACATCAATTAGTTTATTACAGTTATACTTTTGGTTTCCCTCCCCTTTTTCTCCCCAATCTGTAACGCCCAATTCCCAATGCGCTCCAAGTCCTTGTGGTGGCGTAGTGACTCTCCTCAATCTGGGTGTCGGAGGACGAATCTCCGTTACTTCCACGTTTGAGACAGTCAATCCGCATCTTATCACGTGACTTGTTGAGCGCGTTACCATGGAGACGTAGTGCATGTGGAGGCTTCACGCTATTCTCCACAGCATCCGCGCACAACTCACCACACGCCCCACCGAGAGAGAGAAGCACATTATAGCGACCACGAGGAGGTTACCCCATGTGACTCTACCCTCCCTAGCAACGGGCCAATTTGGTTGCTTAGGAGACCTGACTGGATTCCTGGATTCAAACTCACGACTCCAGGCGTGAAAGTCAGCGTGAAAGACTCGCTGAGATACCCAGACCCCCTTTATTACAGTTAATGTTAATGATTAATCGATTTTATTCATAAACGTTAATGATTGTCGATTAAGAATTCTCCTTAAAACCCTTATCAATAATAACCCTAATAACCCAAAATCTATCTCCATGTTTAGACTAATGCACAAATATAACAAAACACTTTGAACGTATGATCCATTACAGAGCAGTTCTTATTAAGATGACTTCAAATCAATACCGATCAAAAACACTGAGGCCATTAAAAGGCCCATTAACAAACCAACATCCTGTTGAGGATCGGACCTCATCCAGCACTTTAGATGAAACCCAGCCCACTTCAAAAGACCAAAGTGTGCGGTCAAACCACAAACGCACTGTCAAACAATAACACAACACACCACAACACTCTAAAGATGAGATGTGACCATGCATTTATACTGCTGTGGGTTCAGATCTGATGTACACTTCCCTCCAGCCCTTCCCCGTTCCTCATCCATCCCCATCTTTACCTCCCTAATAGCACATCACAGAGACATCTATTCCATAGTTGTATGATGTCCTATTCAGAGTGATTTGGGTGAAATTAGAAAGACATTCAGCAGATGTCTGTGCAATATCCATAATTTTGTTATTTTTCAAATGCTTATTAGATTTTTGCACACAAAATATGTCACATATAATCACATATCAGCCATATATGTGGGCTTGCTGGGTTTAAGAAAAGAAAAATAATGTTGAGTAACTTCAGTTAGTCTGATGCTTCTATTATTGAGGGTAATGCAAAGGGACTATTGAAATTGAAATGTTTCAATGCAACATAACCCAACCAGACATAGGACTTAGAGGTCGACTGATAGTAGACTTTGCAGATACCGTAAATAAGGTGGTGAGATGGGCAAATACATTTTACATTTACGCATTTGGCAGATGCTTTTATCCAAAGTGACTTACAGTGCACTTATTACAGGGACAATCCCCCCGGAGCAACCTGGAGTTAAGTGTCTTACTCAAGGACACAATGGTGGTGACTGTGGGGATCAAACCAGCAACCTTCTGATTACCAATGTATTATACAGAGCACTTATTACAGGGACAATCCCCCCGGAGCAACCTGGAGTTAAGTGTCTTACTCAAGGACACAATGGTGGTGACTGTGGGGATCGAACCAGCAACCTTCTGATTACCAATGTATTATACAGAGCACTTATTACAGGGACAATCCCCCCGGAGCAACCTGGAGTTAAGTGTCTTACTCAAGGACACAATGGTGGTGACTGTGGGGATCAAACCAGTGACCTTCTGATTACCAATGTATTATACAGAGCACTTATTACAGGGACAATCCCCCCGGAGCAACCTGGAGTTAAGTGTCTTACTCAAGGACACAACGGTGGTGACTGTGGGGATCAAACCAGCAACCTCCTGATTACCAGTTATGTGCTTTAGCCCACTACATCACCACCACTCCCATAACGGATTAATCAGTCGATAGTGGAGATGGGCCTTTTCAAGTAACTCTGTAGTCGAGTACTCTAACCCACAAAAAACAAGTACGGGCAATTATTAGTAGGGATGGTCCAATCGATCAGCCACCAATCGGTATCTGCAGAATTCGATAGGTGATCTGTAATTAGGCCGATCACATAAACCGATCGCACGCCGTAAAAGACGCGCGGCTCCTTTAAGACTTCAGCAGCACTGTCATTGCATCACTTGACTCTTGACGCTTTTATAGGCTGTATAATCAACAGATTAAGGGGTTTGTATATACACATTTCACCAGATGATTTTTAATGAGGAGTAAGGTTTAGTATTATTTGCATGCCCTCTCTTCAATTTAACATTTAATTATCAAATCAAAATGACCAAATATGCATTGAAGCGAGGATAAAAATATGGATTCATATTTTTGTCAATAACCCATAATTCTAAAAAGCAACTATCAGCAGTGATTCATCTGTGAAACAGATATATTGTATAGAAATGCAAGTCATTTCATCACATCTTTTAAAATTACTGAATTGTTTAAAAATGAAGTTATTGGTAAATGATCACTGGGAAAGCATTGCTTTCTATTTTAAGCATCATCTATGTGTATAAACATTTCTTACAAAAACGATCACCGTCATCATTATAATCATCACCGCTGGGTGTGGAGGTGCGGGTGCAAACAGATGGTGTGGGAAGCACATCACAGAGAGTGAAGGGGGTGTGTGTGTGTGTGTGTGTGTGTGTGTGTGTGTGTGTGTGTGTGTGTGTGTGTGTGTGTGTGTGTGTGTGTGTGAAGTAAGACCAGCCAGGGGGCGGCTTGTGCTGCCAGTATGACGGTCGCAGACTTTCCTCAGAAAGACAGAGTTTTGGGAAGTGGGGCTTGTCCCCGTTTCAAACATCTAGGACAACATGCCCCACATACATGTTACAGAGAGAGATTAAAGATGGCCAGGAAAAAAGCAACAGGGAGAAAGTGAGAAAATGTTTTCATAAATGTATAGGGCTGCAACTAACAATTATTATAATAATCGTTTAATCTAACGATTATTCGACTATTCGGCAAGTGTTGCATTCGATGTGAATTATCAATGAGTAAAGAAAAGACATTTTGGCACATTTTTAAGAGCGATTTTAACGGTTTCACAGGGTAACATCTGGTTTCCCATGTTAGTGTGGGCCATTGGTTTTAATGGGAATTGGTGATTACATTTGTCAAGAGCAGTAAATCGTAAGTGGAACTCTTTAGTTTGCAGCAATAAAGCATCATAGGCTGAAATGTGTCAATAATAGACATATGTGGGGTCTGGGTATCTCAGCGAGTATTGGCGCTGACTATCATACCTGGAGTCGTGAGTTTGAATCCAGGGCGTGCTGAGTGACTCCAGTCAGGTCTCCTTAGCAACCAAATTGGGCCAGTTGCTAGGGAGGGTAGAGTCACATGGAGTAACCTCCTCGTGGTCGCTATAATGTGGTTTTCGCTCTCGGTGGGGCGTGTGGTAAGTTAAATGTCGAAGCCGCGGAGAATAGCGTGAAGCCTCCACACGTGCTACATCTCCATGGTAACGCGCTCAACGAATAAGATGCGTGGATTGACGGTCTCAGACGCAGAGGCAGCTGAGATTCGTCCACCGCCACCACTACGCAACCATGATCCCCAGTTAACATGATTCCCCAGTTAGCATGATCCCCAGTTAGCATGATCCCCAGTTAGCATGATCCGCAGTTAACATGATTCCCCAGTTAGCATGATCCCCAGTTAGCATGATCCCCAGTTAGCATGATCCGCAGTTAGCATGATCCCCAGTTAGCATGATCCCCAGTTAGCATGATCCCCAGTTGATCCATAACCCCGGCAGCAGGACTGCGAGTGCAGCGGTGGTTTGTGTGTGTTATGAATGTGCGTGCTTGTGCTTATGCGCGTCTCATTCAGATTTAATTTAGATTTTCCCAGTTATCGGGCACTAATATATCGGTCGCCGATATATCGTGCATCCCCGACATTTTATCCAATATGCAAACAGACGATTTAGATTAAACAAGTTACTTTCTGCAATCAAAATAAATGCAAAGACAAATTCTTAGAATTAGTGCATTATTTTTATTCACATATCCAATCATAAACAGCCAGTATGTGCTGTACTGGAGGTGAGACGGGTCCCATTCATCCCGTTAGATCTTACAGGGTTGTCTTGTTCATTTAAGATCCTCATTAGATCATAACTGGCCTCATATATGAGTTTGAGTGTGAATGGGTGATTGGGACACAGTGTAAAGCGCTTTGAAAACCGCTAAGGTTAAAAAAAGCGCTATATAAGTGCAGACCATTTACCATCTGAAATGGGATGACCCTGAAATCATGGTGTCCTGTAAATCCTAAGCCTGCATAGAGTTTGCAGAGCAAATCAATCCAATACAAACTTGAACTGTGCCGCTCCTCATTCTGACATAAAGAATGTCTAGAGAGGGTTAAATTTAGCCTGGACGAGGGGTGAGGGGTGGTACATTGTTCCAGACTTACAGAACGGAAAATATAGAGGCAAGAATAAATATAAAGGAGACTGACAACTGCTCTATACAATGCAGAGCCTTTGCAGATGACAAGATATCTCGAGGTGAGGTGAAGTCTACATACAAGACAAAACCTGCCCCAAACAGACCTATAGACTGCCCTTTATGTACTACATGCCACAAGCCATTGAAAATAACATTCAATGTCAAGTTTTAAGTTCAAAGGCCTACACCAGAAATGCACACATTTCCACTGATTGTGGGAGAAAATCTGCAAAATGGTCTTGCAAATGCAAAAACGCTTGACTTTTACTCATGTAGAGAAAAATAAATGAACCAAAGAACAATGTTACGTCATGTAACAATGTTACAATATCGAGTTGTGTAGTGGCGAAGAAGAAATTGAGCACCGCGAATTTGAGAATGTCACATTATATACACATTATACAAGTCAACGTTTCCTTTTGCTTCGAGCCGTGTATTCTGTATCCAAAGACGAGACCCAGGCACCCCATGTCTCTTTAAAACACTCGTTCTGTTATTTACAGTCAGCTGGTGATCAAAAAGATAAAAATAAACTTTCGTATTTCTAATCGTACATTGTATGGATGAAAGAAAAACAACCGTGCTACTTCTCTTTCGTTATTGTGCGCTGCAATCACTCAACCATAAACATGCTCGTGAAGCAGCTTTTCTCTTAAAGAGACAGTACCAATTTACCACTTGTTATACATATCAATGTAAATCGCACAAGTGCATATAAACAAACATGTTACATAATGTAGTAATAAGTGTAATAATGTGTAAATACATAAATATTTAAAAAGGCACAATCATACATTGTGAAATCATTTAAATTCAGAAAACACTGTAAATATGAAAGAATTTAACAAATAGGCTTGTGCCGCATTTATGCAAGGGTTTGGTAAAAAAAAAACATATATATATATATATATATATATATATATAAAGTGCTGCTATATCAAAACTACTATGCAAATGTAAATGCAAAAAAAAAAAAATTATATCTATATATATAAATATTATTTTTTTATTTTTTTATTTTTTTATATATTTTAATGTTTTATATAATTTAAATATAAAATAATAATATAAGTATTCATTCTATTTTCATTAGGTTGCAACCTTGTGAATATTTTGTTAAAAAAATGTCATGACAGCTTGTATCATTATTAAAAATGCAATTTTATGACATCATATAAATGGATAGAATGCGAAACTTGTACATTTGTACACAAGCTGAAATGTGATTAAAAGGATCAAAAGCGTAATATGAAAATAAAATGTACAATCTCGCATACTATATTGTGCTAAGTCATATAAAGTATATGAAAACTAATAAATATAGTATATTGCACAAATAAAGGATGAGTAGGCGTGTCCAAACTATTGACTGTAGTGTGTAAAACACGGCACCAATCGCCCTGAATACTGTTGATCTATTTCAGTCGTGTGGAGGACGAGGATGCAGCCGAGTGTTTCCTCCTACACATCAGACACGAGAAAGAATCAACACATACTGGTGAGGAAAGAGACTTCACCGTGACAGAATACAGTCTACTAATACACATTGCGTCTAATGATCACACAGGCATGCTGGGTAATGTATCGCCCCACGTACGCCCTCTCGTTCACCATACATGGGCACCTGCCTGTGCCAAACAGAGCAATACTGATGCTTGTCCAAGAGATTTTTGTAATGACTCCACAAAGACTTCCCATGGATGAAAAAAGCCAGATAAACTCTTCAAAGGTTAAGAAAATATCATTTCCTACCTCCCACTATCCTGCTCAAAGGTGCTGATGGTAAAGTCTCTTTCACATCCAGGAAGTCAAAAAAAACGTATTGAACATTATTGAATGTGAGATGTTTTTAATGCCAGCTCCAGAGCATGACGTCATTAAAATACCTAATTCTAATGCATTTTCTAAGTCATACATTTATTTATTTTTTAAATGGCTATGCTGAATAGGGCTGCAACTAAAGATTATTTTGGTAATCGATTAATCTAACGATTATTCGATTATTGGGTGATTATTGCAACGATTAATCGTTAGCTCTTAACCGATTATTCAGCTTGTGCCCCGACTTAAATATTGTATTAAACGTGCTTACTAACAATAAAGAGGACAAAATCATCTTTTAAAAATACCTCTAAATGACATTCACTGAATTAAAGGGGAAATTACTTATTGTTTAATTCATTAAAAAGTATTTTGTCTCGTTTTCCATTTAAAATAGTCTAAAACTTCTTTAAACAAGAAACATTTACTTGAGAAGCATCTTATAAGATATTTAGACTTGCTTTATGAGGACGTTTCTTAAACAGAAGTGTATTTTATATAAGTGTATTTGTTCACTTGGTCATACTACTGCCAGTGTAGTAAAGAAAAATATACTTATTTTCAACATAAATGGTCTTAAAGCAAGTCTAAATATCTTCTCAGGTAAATGCAATATAAATGCAAATTCAATATTTTTAAATATTAAAAATAATTCAATATTATATTAAAAATTCTCCGATAACAATTTTTTCTTCTGCAATATAGCTGCTGAAGTAAATGTACATCAGGAGTTTTATATATTTATATTGGAAAAGAAACCAAAAAAGACAAATCAAACAAATATTAGTTTGCATTGTATAACGGGCGAAGACTCGTTATCTCACCTTTCTGTTGATTTCCATCTTTAACTCACAAAAAAACAAACTCTTTCTTCTTTATCGATCTTCGTATCGCCGATTTTCTTCAGCATAAGATCCTCAATTGACACTTATATTTTAATTTACTGTCGCGAGCAAACACTATAAACTAAATCTATCTGCAGCGAGCGTGAGTGAGTGAGTAAGTGATGAGCGTCTCCGCGCCAGTGATGATTATCCGCGCGACAGTGAGGAGAGTCTCCGCGTTGCCAGCGAGGAGCGCCTCCGCGTTGCCAGCGAGGAGCGCCTCCGCGCGACAGTGAGGAGAGTCTCCGCGCGACAGTGAGGAGAGTCTCCGCGCGACAGTGAGGAGCGTCTGCGCGCCAGTGATGATTATCCGCGCGAGTCTGCGCGTCAGTTATGATTATCCGCGCCAGTGATGAGCGTCTGCACATCAGTTATGAACATTCTGAGAACGTCATTCAGACGACTTTATTCATCTACAGAACAGAGTAAAGCTCATTTAAGTGTGTGGATAGAAAAGGCAGAAATAGGTCTAACAATATTATTTATTAATTTGCTCATTTATTTAATTTAATGCTTTTTTCATTTGGTAATTAATTACATTTTATACAGGGGATTTTGCCAGCCTTTTTTCAAAAGTAAGCAATAATTGAATAGAATTGGGCTGTAAGTGTTCCAGAAAAAAGAGAAGAAGAAAAAAAACAGTATTGTGTATTTATTTTTAATTTAAAACCTCTTTATGCACAGAAATGATGTGTTTTGTATTGTTGGATAATTCCGTGACTGCCGTCTATTATTGTGAGTGGTGTGTAAAAGCAACTTTAATAAATAAACGGATGATACTGCGATTAAATTAATCACAAACAGTGTTCATTCATTTGTTCTCCTTGTACTTGTCGATGAGCGGTGCATGATACGAGATATTTGTGGAAGTGTCACGTTTGCAGATCGGCTCTATATGCCGTAAAGATCAATCTATAATCACGTACAATAAATCTGCTTTCAATCCTGTCGTCATGGTAACACATGCTAACGATTGGGGCAAACTCGGTCATGTGACACTACATTTTTGCATTAATGACAATATTCTCAACAAAAAAGTGTTTCCAAACCAATTATTACAGGGACAATCCCCCCGGAGCAACCTGGAGTTAAGTGTCTTACTCAAGGACACAATGGTGGTGACTGTGGGGATTGAACCAGCAACCTTCCGAGTACCAATGTATTATACAGAGCACTTATTACAGGGACAATCCCCCCGGAGCAACCTGGAGTTAAGTGTCTTACTCAAGGACACAATGGTGGTGACTGTGGGGATCAAACCAGCAACCTCCTGATTACCAATGTATTATACAGAGCACTTATTACAGGGACAATCCCCCCGGAGCAACCTGGAGTTAAGTGCCTTACTCAAGGACACAATGGTGGTGACTGTGGGGATCAAACCAGCAACCTCCTGATTACCAATGTATTATACAGAGCACTTATTACAGGGACAATCCCCCCGGAGCAACCTGGAGTTAAGTGTCTTACTCAAGGACACAATGGTGGTGACTGTGGGGATCGAACCAGCAACCTTCTGATTACCAGTTATGTGCTTTAGCGCTCTACGCCACCACAACTTGATTTGATGCATCAAATTAAACAATAAATTAAAATTTTGAAAATTTAGCGATAATCTGCGTTTCCATCAACTTTATTTTGATGCACTAAAACTTTTTTTCCGCTAAAAATCCTTGGATGGAAACGTAGTTAATGAACATTTTTATTGTCGACGTTGCCGATAATGTCGCCTAATCTTTTCAGCCCTAATGCTGAATAATACACTGATAATTTGAAAAATAAACATTGCAGGCCTCCCTCAACACAAAAACATTGGTCCGTTATTGGTAATCTGCTAGTCCGTTTGGGCAAGTAGTTTAGATTTTTTTCATACCCAGCAAACATTTTCACTGGTTCATTTTTTTTTTTACCAATGTATATTTATAGAAAATACTATTAAGTTTATGTTACAATTTATCTTGCAATAATAGCAGTGTCCACCCCTACGTCATGACCATGACGTCTGAATGAATTGCTTTCCCAGTTTAGGTTCAATAAATGGGGAGGAACTTTTGATTTGTGAATGTTATAGTGTCTATATCATATCTTGTTTGCCATGATAAACTGCTTTAAGAATTAATTTCCTGGTTTACTCAGTGGGATGGTGTAATATGAAGCATCTGAACTAACAAGAGACTTTTGTCTTAAGCTTTGGACAGTTTATGAAATATGAGTACAGTCATCAAAACAAGCCATTAGATTATGACAGTATAGCATTGTTTCGTCTTTAATTTGCTCTGACATTTACATACACTGCAGTAAAACCTGTCTGCCAAACACCAGCTAACATTAATCTACCGCCCCACACACACACACACACACACACACACACACACACACACACACACACACACACACACACACACACACACACACACACACACACACACACACATTCAGACGATAGATCCACCGTTCCCATCTGCTACCGTGAGCACATGGTTTCTTTCGCTTTGGATTCTTGTTTAACGCAGCATGTTTAGATTCCTGAGAGAAGACAAGTCCAAACCCGTAGCAGGCGTCATACGCCAGTCCTGCAGCGCAGAGAGCTCGTTCACTGACGCTAAAGAAAAAACTAGAACTTTTTTTTTAATTAAGCAGTTCAAAGGAAATGCACGCCCAAAAAATGCAAAAGTTACAAAAACAATTAAAAAATTAAAAAAATAAAAATGTCATCGTTTACTCACCCTCATGCTGTTCTTAACCTGACGTTCTTTCGCCAGTGATGTGCCCATTCACATTCACTGTATGGAAAAGAGCAGCACTTTTTTGTGTTTCTTGGAAGAAAGAGAGAATATGGATTTGGAAAGACATGAGGAAGAGTAAATGATGACAGAACTATTTTTGGGTGAACTATGCCTTCAGTGCTGGAGTCCCGTGTGAAGATTGGAAGACTCCGTCATGTCGATTACGTGTGTCCCTGAAGCACTGAGTCAGACATAATTCCAATCAACATCCACAGTTACTGTAACAGTGCGGACCTGTTACACTACACTTCTAACTGTTGCGCAATCAGCTTTATTAACCACTGAGACACTACCATCACAAACAAGAGAGCATCCTATAGGACAGACCCCTTCCTTACACACAAACACGGTCACAGCTTTATAAGGGGTCATGACTAGCGTTGCAGCGGTATACCGGTTTCATGTCGTTGACATGCGAGCAAAAGCAAGCCAGAGACGAATATGTAAATGTATTTTTTATTTGTGCAATTTAGAAAGTTTGTGTGAAATTCCCTTCACACCTGTATGTTAATCAGTAATCATTTATCACATTCATGCAGCCGGTGTTATTCAGTTGTGTGCTGAAAGTCAATCCATCGAGGAGACCCGCATCATGATAAAAAAATCATTTTTATTACTATTATTAAAACTGAATAATAAATTAACAGGGAAGTAGAGATGGCAAAATAAATGTAGAATCTCCGCCTTTATTTCGCCTTCATTTGTTTCATATGAAATAATCTAAAGGTCGAATCTATTAGACCTCATTTTATATCAACAGTGTCAGCTGTAGTTAAAGTTTCAAGATGTGTTTCAGCTGGAATTTATTTTTCAGAAATGCATTAATTTATTATTATTATTATTATTATTATTTAAGACTAGCACACTGACCTAACCATGGTAACGGGGAGCCTTTCCTTCTGTGTAATATGTGTATAAATATTTAATATTAGATAACAAACTGGATAATAATGGGCTCATATAAGTAAATATGCTCTTCAATTTTTTAAAAGGAGAATAGTTCCTGTAGATTTTGTTGTTGACATCATCAACACAAATAATGTCACTTGATGCATTTCCTTGCACTGGAAAACCATGAACAAAACTGCAACATAAAAGGAAATGCGACCCAGGATACATTAAATTCAGGTTATGTTTAATCTATGGCAGGTCGACGGTTATATAGTTATATAACATGTTATAATTACATGCTATTTTTTTATCATGTTTATTATAATTCTGTTAGCTTTCTTATTTTTTCTATTTATTTTATTTTCAAAAAGGAGACTTTTTTTTTTTTTTTACACACATATTATAATAAAGTGTTTGCTCAAAAATAAATAGATAAATAAAACAACCCTTCTGTTTTCACTGATAATAGTAATTGTGTAATACCGTAATACCGTGATACTTTCTGAGACGGTTATCATACCGTGAAAATCTCATACCGTTGCAACCCTAGTCATGACATGCCTTTTTTTATTATTTTAATATGTTCCATGTGGTTCATTTATAATATTAGTCAAGCTTATTGCACAAAAACATATATTATATATTTGTAAAACATGATCATTTTCCACCCTTATTCTGATCCTCTGCTAGAAACGCTTGGTTTTTATGCTACTGTGTCTTTAAGACTTGACAGTAAACGCCCACTGTTCTGATTGGCTCTCTGCTCTTGACTGACTCACCGCTACTGGGCGGGGCTACAGAAGTGATTAGTTAAAGTAAGAGTTGATGTGTTGTTGTGGAGGCGGTCAGATGCTACCAAAGCGTGACATCACAGTATGGAGGAAGTAGAGAACGAGTCGTTTTAGCAGCTTGGTTTCAACAAATGCACTTTGCAGTGCGGAGGATGTTTTGAGTTCTGAAACGTGAAAAGATCAAGGAAAATATCATTCGTCATGTCATGACGCCATTAACTTAAAACGAATAGCTAAATACAGGTGACGTGTGATATAATAAGATTGAGTATTTTTTCCAAGTTCAACAAATAAATACAAAACTTTGTATGGCTTAAACTATATTTAGAATTAATAGGGATGCACCGATATGAACATTTTGGCAAATAAAAAAAAAATAATTTTGTATTTTTTTTTTCGTCCCCAAAAAATCCAAATGGTGTCGTAGTAACTCGCCTCAATCCGGGTGGCAGAGGACGAATCTCAGTTGCCCCCACGTCTGATACCATCAATCCGTGCATCTTATCATGTGACTTGTTTGGCACGTTACCACGGAGACGTAGTAATGAGGCTTCACGCTATTCTCCACGGCATCCACACACAATTCACCACACGCCCCACTGAGAGCGAGAACCACATTATAGCGACCACAAGGAGGTTACCCCATGTGACTCTACCCTCCCTAGCAACCGGGCCAATTTGGTTGCTAAAGAGACCTGACTGGAGTCACTCAGCACGCCCTGGAATTGAACTCACGACTCCAGAGGTAGTAGCCATCGTCAATACTCGCTGAGACACCCAGACCCCCACTTAGTAATTTTCTGATGTCAAAGTGACTTGCATTGGCTTACACGGACACCAGCGGTGTAGTCGGGGCCATACCCACCGACTGACACCTAGTGGCCTGGATGCTCCATCATTCAAACAAAAGTAGCTTTCAGTAACAGATGCCATTGTAGAAATTCACTACACACAGTAAACCAGAATTAATTAATCCAAGAGTGAAAGTGACCAATAAAAGGGCAGTTACTGAGATTAAGCGAGTAATATTCAGATGGACATGTGATGCTAACATGGCAGCCCCCATGAGGTGACCCCCGCCCCATGTAGAATAAAACAGCTTTCATAAGGTTACAGATATACCTTGAATGCCCAATTCCCAATGTGCTCCAAGTCCTCGTGGTGGCGTAGTGACTCGCCTCAATCCGTTTGGCGGAGGATGAATCTCAGTTTCCTCCACGTCTGAGACCGTCAATCTGCGCATCTTATCACGTGGCTTGTTCTGTGCGTTACCGTGGAGACAAAGTGTGTGTGTGCAGGCTTCACGCTACTCTCCGCGGCATCCACACACAACTCACCACACGCCCCACCAAGAGCGAGAACCACATTATAGCGACCACGAGGATGTTACCCCATGTGACTCTACCCTCCCTAGCAACCGGCCCAATTTGGTTGCTTAGGAAGCCCGACTGCTGTCTGCAGCTAACGGAGACATGGAGCGTTTCCATCATCACACATGATAACAGGGTCTTACTGCCTTATCTGGCCACTGCAGGATGAAGAACGCCTGTTTCTATACTGATTTTATGAATGGAAAACGATCTGAACTAGCTCAAAAAACACGCTGCACATTTATTGCATTATGTATGTGTGCAAACAGCAATTCGAAAGAGAGATGCGTGTTTTATAGGTTTCTGCACAATGAATTATGGCATTTGAGTTGTTTTGACACATCAATAAGCAAAATCTTTGTTAAACATAAACTAGAGCTAAAACCACGAGATCAGGGCGTTTAGCTACGGGCCACAGCGTTCAAAGAACCTTCACAACCCTCAATAAACCCTTTAACTGCTCTTATACTTATTTGTTTTCCACAGTTTTACACCAGCACGTCAAGCTCAGGAAAATGAAACCGAAAGACTATGGCTGATTGTTGGGATCATTTCCTCTGCACATAAACATGATGATAGTCAACACCACATCAATGAATGTATTATAAATGTGTGGCGTTCAGTGCTGCGGGTCAAATAAAGAGCAGTGCATTACAGTCCCGTCCTTCCTGCACAATAGTTTCTCTAAAGCTCAAACCATGCTTCCAAATGTAATCTCTCTTTTCATTGCCCAAATCCCAATGCGCTGTAAGTCCTCCGTGTCTGAGACAGTCAATCCGCGCATCTTATCACGTGACTTGTTGAGCGTGTTACCATGGAGACGTAGCGCGTGTGGAGGCTTCACGCTATTCTCCGCGGCATCCACACACAACTCACCACACGCCCCACCGAGAGCGAGAACCACATTATAGCGACCACGAGGAGGTTACCCCATGTGACTCTACCCTCCCTAGCAACCGGGCCAATTTGGTTGCTAAGGAGACCTGACTGGAGTCACTCACCACACGCCCCACCGAGAGCGAGAACCACATTATAGCGATCACGAGGAGGTTACACCGTGTGACTCCACCCTCCCTAGCAACCGGCCCAATTTGGTTGCTAAGGAGACCTGACTGGAGTCACTCACCACACGCCCCACCGAGAGCGAGAACCACATTATAGCGACCACGAGGAGGTTACCCCGTGTGACTCCACCCTCCCTAGCAACCGGTCCAATTTGGTTGCTAAGGAGACCTGACTGGAGTCACTCACCACACGCCCCACCGAGAGCGAGAACCACATTATAGCGACCACGAGGAGGTTACCCCGTGTGACTCCACCCTCCCTAGCAACCGGTCCAATTTGGTTGCTAAGGAGACCTGACTGGAGTCACTCACCACACGCCCCACCGAGAGCAAGAACCACATTATATCGACCACGAGGAGGTTACCCCGTGTGACTCCACCCTCCCTAGCAACCGGCCCAATTTGGTTGCTAAGGAGACCTGACTGGAGTCACTCACCACACGCCCCACCGAGAGCGAGAACCACATTATAGCGACCACGAGGAGGTTACCCCGTGTGACTCCACCCTCCCTAGCAACCGGTCCAATTTGGTTGCTAAGGAGACCTGACTGGAGTCACTCAGCACGCCCCGGATTCAAAGTCACGACTCCAGGCTTGATAGTCAGCGTCAAAAACTCGCTGAGATACCCAGAACCGCAATTTTATATTTAATATCATAGAATAGAAAGTTTGCCACTTTAACTCTCAAAACTCCAAAGTATGGAGACATTATTTGGGTGTCACTTATACAATCAGACAGACGAAACCGATCCAAACCTGACGCGGTTTTAGTCGTTACTGTCAAGCTCCGAAAATGACCATAAAAGCACCGTTAAAGTAGTCCACATGACTCGTGCATTTAAATTAAACGTCTCATGAAGCCTTTGTGAATTGAAAATTCAATATAATTCCATAAATACAAATTTAAGAAAAGTTAAGAAAGTACAACAGAAATGCATTGCTATTGTATAGTAAAAAGCTAATAATTATTATTGTTGTTATACGCAAGTATTATATAACAAGGTTAATGGATTCCAAACAATATCAGTGCAAATGAAAAGTCACAACAAGTGAACAAAAAAAGAGATATAATGTAAAGCTCCTGTGGTTCCTGCGAATTTCCTCCTAATTGACAAAGAAATAGACACACCCACACCTCTGTCACAGTTCCCTCATTAGACGTCATGAAGATGGCATTAGCGATGAACACCCCATTTGATGATGCGTGATGGCGTGTGCCACAAACTTATTCAAATTTAAGTCTATAATTAATGATCGGCGATCATCTGTGTTCCACAACTGCTTTCGGGTCCTTGAATAACGTGTTATGTGCGAGTAAGGGCAGCCGGTGGACTTTCTGGTGCCCTCCTAGGGAGTTGGTGCCCTACGCAGACTGTGTAGTGTGCTTATAGGGAGCGGGAGGCTCCTGTGTTTGTAATGCCGGGGCATGTGCCACGTGCCATGAATAAGAAAACACTGCGCCACACAATCAGTTTCTATTTGAGCATGTGGAGTCAAGCAAGTACCTCCTGAAAATATATATACTGTAAATCCAATGTTAAACATTGGTAAAGTTTCGCCCAATGTACAAAAGTCCCTGGGTTTGTTCCTGGCAGGCAGCAGATGCCCTAACCCCGCCCCCACCCTATTCGGACCATGTAAAGCTGAGTAGCCTGCCGGTAACAACTTGGGATACCGTTCCCTAATCACGTGAAGGCCCCAAGAAGTTAAGAAAAAGTAAAAAGGATACTGCATTAATTACGTGTTTTTTTAACGCTATCGAAAAAAATATATTAAAATCGCAGAAATGAACACGTAAAATGTCCCAGCCCTACTATATACATGCATAGAAATAATGATTTCTTTTAGTATGCAAATATATATATATATATACACATATACATATACACACACACAATGCACTGTAACCCACAGCAATAGTATTAATATGATTAATATTTGGCAAAGAACGACACTTAGATCTGTAAAGCTGCTTATAAAGCGCGATGGGAAAAAGGTGCCACCCGTTGTCCCATATGGTTAGGATTAGGGTAGGAGTGGGGTTAGGGCATCTGCTGCCTGCCAGGAACAAACCGTGGCCCCTTCGTACAATGGCCTTTATTTCAAAAGGTGATACAAAGGCAAATATGCTGTGAAATATGTTGTATTATTGATCGTATTGTATAATTGACCCTTCGCTAAGCCCCGCCTTAAAAGCGTTCTGACCAATCCTGTCTTAGCAACTGTTGCCATCTCCCATTTCTCTGACATACATTCGCTCGAATAACTTAACGTTAACTCATTTATGTATTGATTCAGCTCTTTGTAAAGGTGATAGTAAATAGAGTTCACTGCATCATAGTGAGCCTGTTATGAGCCATTCTGTTCACTTGCACTCATTTTATCAGGTGTGTAATCGCCATTAAATGACCCTTTTCTGTTCTTATGTGACCGTGATGATTGTTTGCCTCAATTCTGATTCACAGTCTCCACCATTTTCAAATTACTGAGTAATTTAACTATTTAGTTGACAAAAACATCAGATTGCAGTGTCACTCTTCATTCCAGCCCATGTAAGAACATTATCCATTCGTGCCGTTCACAATAATCTCCCGTTCAATCCTTTGGGGAGTTCTGCAGAGCTTGTCAGAGCGAGCGACCGTAACCAAAAGAGGCGGAGCTTAGCGAAGGGTCAATAGATAGGCTAAATAATAATAAATATAATAGTAAAATAACAAAACAAATACTATTCTACTGTCAACTAATACAGCTCATTGGTCTAACTGCAGGGTGTTTACGGTTGCCAAGCAACATAAAAACTGTGATCTAACACAATTAATATTACGTGTGATGACAGGTGAGTTATCTGCAATTTACAATGGCTTTGAATCAGTTTTATAATCTCTCTTAATCTCTCTTTTGCTTGTGAACATCTCATACTGGGTCGTGCGGGGTTTGCAGGATAGAGCTGCACAATTATTCTGAAAAAATAATCAAGATTGCAATTACAGCTGCTCCAATTAACTTACTGTGAAAAGTGTCAATTACATCATTACATTTAGATCTATTCCCGTAGTGTCAAGATTTTCTATTTATGAAATGTTTTGGTCCATTGTGTGCAGAAATGAAATTGACAATATGAAAATCTGTTTCAAATAGTCTATTAGTATCAGAAATTACAACCTGGTATGTTTCACACTTCTGCATTTAATTTATTCAAAACGTAAACAAAAAAAAAAAAAACTTTTTATGCAATAAAGCAATCCTGGGACAAGCTTGTATTGGATGTGAAGCCTACGTAAAGAAAATGCCATGCAGTGGCCCCACAAAAATATTTACATCTAAATGAATTAGAGACGCGCCGATTGACCGGCCAGGGACCGATTTTCCACATGCTCGGCCCGGACTGGTGATCGGCCGGTCAGCCTCGCGTCTTTCCGATCCAAAGCCGGTCCGTTTTGTTCCCAGCGGCGCAGGCAATAACATCACAGCCGCATGTAAACATGTCATTGGCATGGGAGATCTTGACTGTGTGAGTGAAGAATACAGAAAGTTTGAAATGTGTAATAATTGTAAGGCCAAAGTAAACCGTGGGGGAACCACCACAATAACTTTCTGATCAACAAACCTAATTAGACATTTATAACACCATCATCCAGCTGAACATGCCCAATTTATAAAAGAAGCTAAAAAGTGAAAGCGGCTAAAGCTAGCCAGGGCTCAGAGCCAGTCACAAGTCAGCAGCGTCTCCTATCATCCCTTGGTAAGAGCAGCGAAAAGACCAAAGCAATTACAAGGAAAATGATGGAATTCATGTCCCTGGATGACCAGCTGTTCTCCATAGTTGAGGACAGAGGGATCAGAAATCTGATAAATGTCCTCGATACAGAGGAGGAGGTACTTTCAGACGTCGCGTTGTGTCATGTCACACACGCAGCCTGTTATCTGTCAACATTTGGGTACACAAATCCAGGAGAGGAGAAGTGGGGTGCTAGATGGCAGAGGCAGGCTAAATACATACAAATTGTGCCGTTGTGATTTAATGTAATTTTTCCCACCGTGTCCGATATTAAAATCAGTGCGACACACATTGCAAAAGGCGTGGGCATTGTCGATATGGCTTCGGGATATGAAATTCAATTCTTCCATCCAGCTGTTCTTAAATGTACATATTTCGTTTTTTTCACCGGAGCACCAGCTGAGTCTTCTCCTCCCCTCTACCAGTGATGCTTGATTTAACATCCCGCATCTACTGCCTGCGCGGATATCAACAGCGCCAATGGGTTGTGGGTTGCCAGATTGTGGTCACACATGGTTTGTAATGTGTATGATGTGTTGATTGTGTGAGTAGGATGCGTTTCATTCAAGATCTGGCAACTGGACACCTTGGAATAATATATTGATGTGACTATTCATATAACGTGGTTTGGGCCATACAAATTACGGGAGTTTTTTTGGGAGAAATAACAAAACGGGAGACTCCCGGGAAAAGTGTTGACAGGTATACAAGCCGTTCCCGAAGCAGTGCTCAGTTTTACAACTGATATGGACATCTAACGTAAGTCGAGCGTATTGGACACTTCAGTTTTTCAGATGTTTGGAATTGTTTTGTTAGACGAGTAATAAAGAGAAAAAGGTCCATTTATAAAAATAGTGGAAAATGACATCTGTTATATAAAGCAACTCATTTGCAGTTAATTGTTATTTCTACCTTCAGTCACAGAGCACCTTATTTTCAGAGTTTTTTAAGTGAGAGAAGATCCTGACTCTGTCTTAGTGCAGTTTGGGGGAAATTGAAATGTTTCATAATTAATTTTATTATGAAAATAAAATTTAGCATTTAGCATTGAAGCAAGAATCGGTAAAATCGGTATCGGCAGGTCACACTTGCAAAAAATCGGAAATCGAAATCGGCCAAGAAAATTGCAATCGGTGCATCTCTAAAATGAATAATTGCAATTGCAATATCAAGGGAAACAATCATCAATTAAGATTTTCGTCATAATCATGCAGCCCCATTGCAGCATCTTTAGCAGCATCATTCCATCACATCATGACACGTCCTGACATCATCGATCAGCATCAATCAATAAAAACTCACTCACACACTGATAACACTCATGTCACTTTCCTGTGAAGTATCAAGATGGCACTGTGGATGCCAGCCTCGGTGTGGAGCTCTCCGATTCTTTTGTTGTTTTTGTATGTTTGTCCTGTGATTAGTCATGTTTTTCCAATCAGTTTTACCAGGGACGAACTGCTGAACATTCGGCAGCACATAACAGACAATCCTTTCCCGGTTTTTGACTGTCCGGATGCTTTTGGTCAGAGGTGCAGCTGTGTTGTTTAAGCGCGCCATGAGACGCATGCGAGGGAAGCGAGCCGGCGCGCTGGTAAAGCTACGAAGGCGCGGCATTTGAACAGCAGAGTATTCATCTAGCGAATCTCCACTCTCTCCCTAACAAAACGGATGAACCACATCTCCTCATCCATACAAACAAGGACTTTTCAAACTCTCCTGCCTTGTGCTTCACAGAGATCTGGCTGAGTGAAGCCTTTCTGGACAGCGCGTTACATCTGACGGCCTTCCAGATGTTCGGAGCAGATCACATTGCGGATTTAACGCGGGAAACGAGAGGCGGTGGAACAGGCTTTTGGTGTACAGATGTAACAACATTAAAGAAGATGTGCTGTCCTAATTTGGAAGAGCTCTTTATCAACTAAGCCTTTCTAGTCGCCGTGGGAGTTTTAAATGTTTATTCTGGTGAGTGTTTATATTCCTCCACAAGCATGTGTGAGTGCAGCACTGCAACAGCTGGCTGATCAGATCACAGACACGGAACAGCAATACCCGGACTCAGTTATTATTCTCAGAGATTTTAACAGAGCTAACCTCACCTGTGAACTGCCAAAATACAGACAGCACATTACATGCCCAATTGAGACTGGATCACTGCTACACAACATTAAAGGATGCATATCGCTCTGTCCCTAGAGCAGCTTTGGGACTGTCTGGTTTATCTTCCAACCTACATGCAGAAACTAAAATCTGCTATACCTGTAGTAAAGACTGTAAAGAGTTGGCCCATTGAAGCAAAGCTGGAACTAAAAGCCTGCTTTGACTGCACCGATTGGAGTGTTTTTGAAGCTGCAGACTGATCTGGACGAGCTCACAGATACGATATGACATCACATATCAGATTCTGTGAGGATATGTGCATTCCTACTAGGACTTATTTAACAACAATGACAAATCATGGTTTACAGCAGAACTAAGGCAGCCATATCAGGCCAAAGAGGATGCTTACAGAAGTGGCGATAACATTTTAAAATTGTATCCTTGCACAATCAGGCCAGGAACACACTGAATAGGGAAATCAGAGTGGCTAAAAGAAGCTGTTCGGATAAGCTGAAAAACAAGTTTTCAGCGAACGATCCTGCATCAGTGTTGAGAGGTCTGAAGGATATTACTAACTACAAGATACCATCCTCCAACACTGTAGGCAACCAACAACTGGCTGATGACCCAAATGTGTTTTACTGTAGATTTGAAAAGCCATGTCACATACCCCACACCCACACCGACATTCACCACACACAAACACCAACACCTCCTGCAACCCCCTCCTGCTACTCAACTTGCACTTAAGATCTGTGAAGAGGAGGTATGCCATGTCTTCCAAAAACAAAAGACAAGGAACGCACGGGGCTGTGGTGTCCAGCTGGCCCCCATCTTCACACAGATTTTCAACAGACCACTGGAGCAATCTGAAGTTCCCTGCTGCTTCAAATGCTCACCTATCATCCCTGTCCCAAAGAAACCCAAAATCACAGGACTTAAAAACTACAGACCCGTCGCTCTGATATCTGTGGTCATGAAGTAATTTGAGAGACTGGTGTTGGTCATTACTGTGGAGTGGTGGTGGTGTAGTGGGCTAAAGCACATAACTGGTAATCAGAAGGTTGCTGGTTTGATCCCCACAGTCACCACCATTGTGTCCTTGAGTAAGACACTTAACTCCAGGTTGCTCCGGGGGGATTGTCCCTGTAATAAGGGCTCTGTAAGTCGCTGTAAGTCTGCCAAATGCGTAAATGTAAATGTAAATTACTGGACCCTTTTTAGATCCCCTTCAATTTGCTTATCGAGCAAACAGGTCTGTGGATGATGCAGTCAACATGGGATTTTGAGGAACGAAGGCTATATAATGCTTGAAATTGTCCAAAAACTGCAGATTTCATATAAAGGTGTAACTACAGTCTTCAAACACAAAGCACAACTGTCTCTAACAAGAACAGAAAGAGATGTGGAAGATGTGCAACTAAACAAGAGGATAAGTACATCAGAGTCTCTAGTTTGAGAAATAGATGCCTCACATGTCCTCTGCTGACAGCTTCATTGAATTCTACCCGCTCAACACCAGTTTCATGTACAACAGTAAAGAGAAGACTCTTATGGGAAGAATTGAAAAGAAAAAAACACTTTTGAAACAGAAAAACAAAAAGAAAAGGTTCGAGTGGGCAAAGAAACGCAGACATTGGACAACAGATAATTGGAAAAGAGTGTTACGGATCTGAACCCCATTGAGCTTTTGTGGGATCAGCTAGACTGTAAGATGTGTGAGAAGTGCCCGACAAGACAGACACATCTATGGCAAGTGCTACAGGAAGCGTGGAGTTAAAGGTCACCTGAGTATCTGGACAAACTGACCACTAGGATATTTGGATGAGAAGTAGTTTAAGAAGTTCTGAACGTGTTTTTCAAATTGTAATAGTAATTTTTCACACCAGTAATGTCCTGACTATATATTGTGATCAGTTGAATGCCACTTTGGTGAATAAAAGTACCAATTTCTTTCCATACGAGCAAAATCTGTACATTATTCCAAACTTTTGGCCACCTGTGTGTATATATATATATATATATATATATATATTTAATTTTTATTTTTTTAGTCTTATTGTGTATTTCTGTATAATATTTATATTTTCTATTCACTTTTTATTTTATTTTTTTTAGTATCTCTGTCTTGTTGTGTTGTTTGTGCACAGGAAGCTTCTGTCAACAAGACTAATTCCTTGTTTGTGGAAGCATAATTGGCAATAAAGCTCGTTCTGAGTGTCCGCCTAAATTGCCCTAATATCCCACATTTAAAGGAATGTTCCAGGTTCAATACAATTTAAGCTCAATCAACAGCATTTGTGTCATAATGTTGATTACCACAAAAAAATATATATTTTTAAAGCACAAATGTGTGTTCCAGTGAGACACTTACAATGGAAGTCAATGGGGCCAATTTGTGGAGGGTTTAAAGTCAGAAATGTGAAGCTTATAATTTTATAAAAGCACTTACATTCATTCTTCTGTTAAAACTCATGTATTATTTGAGCAGTAAAGTTGTTTAAATTGTCATTTTTACAGTCATTTTAGATTGTCAATGCAACAAAGTTATAAAATTGGCAGTAACTTTACACAGAAACGTTTATTCAATGTTTTTATCACAAATGCTGTCAAATGAGCTTCATTTGTACTAAACCTGAAGCTGTGACGATATTCTCAAGACTTATGATCACAAAAGCTGCTATCGCACTAGCCTTACTATTACACTTAATGTGCTCCATTCACTTCCATTTATACACATGAATGCATGAGCGCAATTACACAAGCATGTGAAGAAATTAAGACACTTCGATGCCTTAAGATGATAGAGTAACAACACTGCACAGGCAGATACAACTAATGAGATAAAGAGACTGTGAGAGAGCAAAAGAGAGCAATGAAATGAAGATCTGCCCCAGTTCTCTGATAACAGTGTAGTAAGGTGGGCTGAAATACAGAGCAAGCGGTGTGGCCTCTTTTCAGAATGACCATGGGGGTTTATCAATCAAAACACAGAGGCAACTAATGGAAAACAAGCAACATGCCTTAATGCCTTGTTTCTGCAGGCCATGAAGTCTCAGTATATTTGCTCTGTTCCAAAACCTAAAGAGCTGCTTAAGTAGACATTAGAAAGAAATATTCCGGGTTCAAGTTTTGAAGCTCAATTAAAGGGGAAGCATGCAACTCGACCGTCAATCCACGCATCTGATCACATGACTCGTTGTGCGTGACACCGCGGAGACTCACAGCATGTGGAGACTCATGCTACTCTCCACGATCCACACACAACTCACCACACGCCCCATTGAGAGAACCACTAATCACCACCATGAGGAGGTTACCCCATGTGACTCTACCCTCCCTAGCAACTGGGCCAATTTGGTTGCTAAGGAGACTCACAGCATGTGGAGGCTCATGCTACTCTCCACGATCCACACACAACTCACCACACGCCCCATTGAGAGCGAGAACCACTAATCACCACCACGAGGAGGTTACCCCATGTGACTCTACTCTCCCTAGCAACCGGCCCAATTTGGTTGCTTAGGAGACTCACAGCATGTGGAGGCTCATGCTACACTCCACAATCCACACACAACTCACCACACGCCCCATTGAGAGAACCACTAATCACCACCACGAGGAGGTTACCCCATGTGACTATACCCTCCCTAGCAACCGGGCTTATTTGGTTGCCAAGGAGACCTGGCTGGAGTCACTCAGCACGCCCTGGATTCAAACTCACGGCTTCGGGTGTGATAGTCAGCGTCAATACTCGCTGAGATACCCAGACCCCCTAAACAGACACACTTGTAAATTGATGTTAAATATGTATTTAAATTAATGTGTCATTAATGTTCCTTTCATTAGGCTGTTAATACTTTATAATTACTCTAATTACTTAGTTTTATTTTGTGTACTATTATGTGCTTTTCTGTGTATAGTGAAATGGTTTTCCTACTTAGAAATAAAAATGTAAATGATTTGCTATCACGAGATAAAAGCAGTAAAAGGCAAAATATAAAATATTGTATATAATTAAGGGACACAGTTGTCCAGCATCTGCGAAGAGCATCAAAAACTTGCACTTGTGCAAAAACACATGAAGTATTTTCAAAAAGTTGAATTGCATATGATACATTTAAATGTATATATTTATGTTGAGCAGGGAAACACATCTACATCGCAAATTATGGTTACTCCAGGGATGCTTGTGCATTAGACACTGGGAATATCCCGCCTCTTACTGAAACAAATATCTAAAAAAAAGCAAATATCGCGTCTGAAATGAACGTTGTGATTGGTTGATCCGATTAGACGGACTGTCTGTCTTGTTCTCCCACCTCCCGCTGCTCCGTGCACATTTAGAGAGAATCTCTGTACACTTTTAAAAGTAAACAACAACAACAACAACAACAACAATTCACTCAACTGTGCTGTGGCATCGCGATAGTAGATTGAAGAAGTTCCGGGTCAAATACCCGCTGTTCTGGTGGCCATACCTATGATCACTTATTTTAGGTGGGCATACGCAAAATCCTGAGAAAGATAGGTGGGCATACGGCGTATGCCCTAGACTACACTACAGCTAACAGGGTTTACCAGCGTAGCATCATCATAGCAATGTGGTTGTAATATTAGAAAAAAAACTGAGCAAAGATAAGGCTGGTAAATAATTTTATCACGCTAAAATCATGTTAACACACATATTGTTCACTTCTTGTGGCTATACTTTTGAAAGTATGTAGCGTTTATAAATAGGCCCCATCACTTCCATTGTAAGGGTCATAACAGTAACTGCGAAATACACATTTTGACACAAATGCTGTTAATTGACCTTAACTTGTATTGAACCCGTAATATTTCTGAAGGCTTAGCGACACAAAGGCTGTTCCAGAGTCTTCTGGAGTCATTCAATCGCTTTGTGTGAGGAACCCAAATCTGAAGTTCTCAAATCTCATTCATATTTGCCCTCAAACAGAAGCATCACGTCAGAAGCAGGTTTGACATCTTTCGCACAAATGACATTAGCTCTTGTGCGTGCGGCACACCAGTTTGAAGAGCTGCGGCGGAGGGGAAGATATTCAGTGAATAACTATTTAAATTTCAGTCAATTGCTCACACAAAGCTCCCATATGACTGGAGAAGACTTTGAATATAGCGCACGAGTCATTTGGACTACTTCAGTGATTTTTCGGTGTCCTTTCTGAGCTCGTATGGAAAAAAGCTTGTTTTAAAATGACAGAATTGTCATTTTCAGGTGAACTACGCCTTTAAGATTCATGTTGGGTAATCCACTGAGCCATGTAGGCATTTACACTCATAATTACATTTCTTAGACGAGAAGGATGATTACTTATAATATGAACATTACTCAAAATACACAAAGTAAATGTACAAAAAGTACAAAAACAGTTTGAGAGTTAGCAAGGGGTCTGACACATGTAAGTTTCCCATCATCCCCTGCTCCAACTGGCAGCCGATGGTTCGTGCCAACGGATTCAGATCTCACGCTATCCTGGCACTGTTTGCCAATCACATATTAAAACCACATTTATGGGCATAATCTCAACACCGGTGAGCTCCACCTGGACGTCATCCACATCAGCTGATCAGCATCCGGCTGGGTTTTATGTCTCTCGTTTTCCCGCATAAACTAATAACATTTTTCCAGGAGAACACCAAGGCGGAGCACAGGACAAAAATCACTACAGTAGACAAATTCAACCGTTTTATAGCCATAACACCTCGTCATGTAATTGCTCACAAAGCCCACATTTACTTCATTCATCTCATTTGGAAAATCCTCATGCTGCACAAAAGAGCCACTCAGTGAAGAGACACGTCGTCTCAACATGCAACATATTTAAGCGTAATTGTGCACTCAATGCTCTTTCAGTGGTGTGCTGGTTTTGGACGAACTCTCGTGTAAAACAACGAATGGATAAACAGAGACATGCCATGACAAGCTAGCTATTTATAAATCTAAATATAGTGCGAGAGTTCCTCTGCACATGCATAAGAAAGGAGCAAGTGCACTTCTGAATAAAATAAACAGTTCTGCCATTAACTTTCACATTGCGTCAGAAAATGACCACATACTCCAAACTAGCGTAAACTAAACGGGAGAAGAAACAGCTCAGGATTTACAGCACAATCAGGTACAAATACTGTTCTGTTTAACTAGCATCAACGGCTTCTTTAGCAACACAAAACTCAAATATCATTAAAGCAAAGTGAAGCTTAATCAACGTTGATTGCAAGACAAATATTTGAGACTTGCTTGACTTTTTTTAATAAGCGGTACCGGTGAAGCACTTACAATGGAAGTGAATGCAGCCAGTCTGTAAACGCTAAAATAAACAGTTTTACATGGACTGTAAACAATATAAGCGTTAACAGGATTTTTAGCATGATAAAATCTCTTGCAAATGTTATTTGTGTAAAGTTATATCCAGTATTACAACTTCGTTGACAACGAAACCCTGTAATCCATGCATTTACACAGATGTGGTTAGTAAGTGATTTTATCATGGTAACACACTTATTGTTTACGTCTTGTGTCTGTGCTTTTGTAGCAGTGTTTTAGTGTTTATGGATTGGCCCATTGACTTCCATTGTGCATTGCACACGGAGTAAACATAGGGCGAGTCGAAATAATGCACACACTATCGATTGAACTTCACTTGAATTGAATCAGGAACATTCCTTTAATGCTCAACTAACTGACTGCACACGCACAGTGTAACTCACTATAGTTTATTTAGAGGAAATCATTTGCATAACCTGAATCTTAAATCAACCACTAGTTTGCATAATGATTTAGATCGAGTGCACTAACAGATAACTTGCTTTTATTGAGGTTTCTACTAAACCACTGAGGCTAGAGTGATTCTGTGTTTTGCTAGTATCGCAGCAGTATATACTGTCCACGCAGATAATAATAATGTTATTATAATTTCAATATAATTCATTATTCATCTTCATCATTATTCATCTTCATACATGTTAGCTTCTTCTCAAAGGAATATTCTGGGTTCAGTACAAGTTCAGCTCAATCGACAGCATAATGTCGATTACCACAAAAAAATAATTTCGACTCGACTTTTCTTTAAATGTGTTTTCCAGTGAGACATTTACAATGGAAGTCAACGGGGGCCATTTTTTAAGGGTTTAAAGCATAGACTGTAAAAAAAGATGGCCGACACCCCTTCGCTCTTTTCCATTGGTGAGAACTGAAGCCGCCAGTGTCCCGATATGGCGCTGACATCTTGGGACTCGAGTCTGCGCAGTTGCGATTTCGGGACCAGACCTGCGCAGTAGTGAGCAGGAAGTAAAGCCGCGAAATCAAGGCCCCGCCCTCACTCTCGCCGAATCAATCGCAAGCACACGCCCCTTTTGACTTTTGACGGTGTGAAATAATTAATTATAGAAATGTAGATATTAAATTTAAAGCTCCAATCTCCTCAGTCCTCCGAAGATCCCGAAAAAAAGTCTGTTGGTGCTTCAGTGACTACTTCACTCAGAGAACCTGTCAATCACAGCTGTCAATCATGATGTCACCGCACCGTTTTTATAGCATCAAATAACTAAAAACAAACTTATTTTGAAAACAAACACTTGAAATGACATCAACGTGATAGAAACGACAGTAAATGACAGAAACTATCTTTGGAAAAAAGATATGTGAAGTGTCATTTAATTGTTTAGTTGGTCTCACGTCCCGTTGAATAACATGGGGAGGCGGGGCTTATGACCTATACTAGGACCAGCCACCGGGGGGCGATCGAGACGTTTTGGCTTCACTTTTGAGGGCTTGTGCGGCACACTTGTTTAAAGGCAGAAATGTGACGCTTATAATTTTATCAAAGCGCTTATATTAATTCTTCTAATGTGTTATTTGAACTGTTAAATTGTTTAAATTGTCGTTTTTATGCCAGACTACTAAATTACCATGAATACAGGGTTTACAGCATTACGTCGTCATGGCAACGAAGTTGTAAAATTTTTATAACTTCACACTGAATGGGTTTGTAGGCGATTTTCTCACACTAAAATCATGTTAACACACAGAGTTAAAATATATAATAGTTAATATTTCAACATTTACAGATTGACTCCATTGACTTCCATTGTAAGTGCCTTAACGTAATTACATATTCATTAGGACGCAACGCAACCACCTGCACAACAATAACCATAATTCAGGCTTATGGTTATTGTTGTGTTGCAGTTAATATAGTTTTGGATTTTTACTTTAGCTTTCATTTCTATTTTATATTCAGTTTGTCTATTTTATGTTAGTTTTAGTTTAGTTTTCATTTTCTCAGTTTCGTTTTTTTTTTTTATGGCTGCCAAAGCTGAGCTTTTACTGGTGTCATTTAAAAAGTCTAACATCATAACATTTCTCAGGTTAGTCTGTGTAACTTCTATTTAGTGGTATTTTCATGCTTAATGTGGAACTTTGAAGCTCTAAAACGCACATAAAGGCAGCATAAAAGTAATCCATGTCTCCTGAAGTGATATGATAGGTTAGATCACATTAGAAGACTCTTATGGATTACTTTTATGCTACATTTATGTGCTTTTTGGAGTTTCAATGTTCTGGTCACCATTCACTTGTATTGTATTGTATTTCTAAAAATCTTAATTTGTGTTCTGGTGAAGAAAGTAAGTCACACACATCTGGGACGGCATGAGGATGAGTAAATGATGAGAGAATTGTAATGGTTGGGTGAACTGTCCCTTTATCTTTTTGAGGTTTTAAATGGATAATTTTACTTTGGGATGTGTGGAAGAGCTCATTTCATGACGTGAACGTGCATATGAGAATATATCCATTCATTCCAAATAGATGTAGATATTTTCTAAAGAATAAATTTTCCCTCTGTCCCACTTTAACAGTACTGCTTAAAATAAATCTCGGATTTGGTCAAAAGATGGCCTCTCCAAAGGTTCAACATCCCATTATTGAATATTTCTTAATTTTGGTTTTGACAGAGGTAGAAGACATTATAAGCTTCCTTTAAAAGGTATAAATTTAGGTTATGTGCCGTTTAGATCATAATTCAAAGTGTCAAGAAAAGAACAATTTCCAAAAGTGTCCCACTTTGACCATATTCACTCTAGAATAAAAACTCAAATTAATTTGAGATCATTTTTATTTTAGTTAATTTTGGAGTTATGTATATTAGTTTAGTGTCAATTTTTTCTAATAACTTGATTTTATTTAATTTTTTTAGTTAGTTTAGGGTTAGTTAGGGTTATGAGTATGGATGGTGCCACTACCAATGTACATCTTCAACAGGGTAATTAGATTACTTTATTAGTTACTCTGAAATGTAACTGCATTACATATTACTAATTACTTTCTAAAAACCCTCAACAACCTTAGCCAGATGAAAAATACAAGGATAGACATTAAACAGTTCTTTTAATTCTTTCAAATGAATCACAAAAAAAATCAAATAAATTATTCATGAACTGTCCAAAGAATTTAAAGGGGCAGCCTTAAATTAGAAAACATATTTATGAACATTAGACGTTAAATGTAATTTTTTTTAGAGTTCTTCTATAGTCTATACAGTATTTAAGACAATTACATCAGAAATCACTGTAATTAATTACTGAAAAATTAACTTTTTAGTAATTTAATTACAGTAATTAATTACTTAGTAATGCATTACTCCCAGCACTGCCCATCAACCTTTAGAACTGATCAGTAAATGAAAGGGTGTAGGTTTAAATGACAGATCTGGTCCCTTTTGCTACTATTTTAAGTAAATAACCCCCACAGTGAGGGTGAAACAACTAAAGGGTCACAGTTTTGTGACAACTGTTGTAGGTCCGAACCCCACTAGGACTGTCATCCTTGATCAAAACATTCACCTCAGGTCACTCCAAAGGAAGAAAAACCTTTGAATAAGTGTACTGTAAGTCACTTTGGACTTAAGCATATGTTAAGTGACTAATTAGTAATAAAAAGCGTTTTATTTTCGACTTACATCTTCAAACAGCGATCCAACGTTGGCCGTCACCAGCAATATTCCCGCGCCTTGTCCTGTCAGCTTCTCCGCCATCCTTAATTATATCAGGAACTGCACTTGATAGCTAATGTCAGCCGTTTCTGGAGTGAACGGTGATATAGAGTCGAGGGATAACGGTTCTTCACGTCAAACGCCGCGGGTTCGAGTCTCGATCAGCTGGGCTCGTGCATACTCGTGTGCGTGTAGTACGCAAAAGCAGAGCGCAGTCCGTACTCAAGGCGTCTCGCTTTACTTTTCCACCGTCTCGGCCATGATTTGAAAAGTTTCCCTGTTTAATCGGCTCATTTCAGCGCGGAGCGTGTCTCCCTGGCAATGGGTGCGGGAAATAAGCGCATTGCTCGGGTTTGTTTAAGGAGGACACACTGCTGCTGGAGTGAGTCCCGTACTGCCGTGACGTCACTGAGCCAATGGAAAGATGCAGCTCTTAAAGGGGCAACGCGTTTTGTGTGTCGCCGGTTTAAGAGCTGCATATTTCCATTGGCTGAGTGACGTCAGGACAGGAATAGATTTAAACGGGCAACGCAGTGTTGCTCCTTTAACAGCTGCATCTTTCCATTGGGCAATTAGAGAGAGAAAGACCTGGCATTTTTATAAATTTTTTTGCATTTTGGGATTTTGAGATATATTATATATTTTTATAATATGATATATGCAATGTAATTTGGTGCAAATCATCCCTTTGTCACCAAGGCTTTGTGCATATTGTAGAACTGTGTACTGTATATTGTGCATTGTAATTTCTAATTTGTAAATTTTACTTTTTGTTTTGTATTTCTCCTGTGTGTCTCGTAATGATCTAGGATACTGTACAGTATCTTCTGTGTGTAGCTGTCAGTCTATCTGTCTCTCTGACGGTTTTTGTTCAGTAATAAAGTGCTTAATTGGCAGGAAAAATAATGTAGTCATAGTCTTATTTCCAAAGCGTTTGCATTTGCATTTGAGCTGTTCTTTAAAGGAGTTATATTTTGGTCTGTTCTCACCCAAAACTGACTGGATCAGTTGAAAAGACCTGGATTAAACCACTAGAGTCTTATGGATTACTTTTATGCTGCCTTTATGTGCTTTTTGGAGCTTCAAACGTCTGGTCACCATTCACTTGCATTGTATAAATCTACAGAGTTGAAATATTCTACTAAAAATCTTAATTTGTGTTCTGGTGAAGAAAGAAAGTCACACATCTGGAATGGCATGAGGGTGAATACATTATTTTTGGGTGAACTGTCCCTTTAAAGCCTGTTTAATAATTTTTTATCCATTGCATCGCTTAACAAAAACTATTTAGTAACAGTTTTGGTGTCTAGTGAGACGTGATGTATAAGTAGTTTGAGAGTGTTGGGAGAGCGACTCGATTAAGTCATTCACAGTGCCTCATGGGGGGTGGGCGGGGCTGTAGAGCTCTTTTGGCGCACTTTGGCCCTGATTTACTAATTACAAAATTACCTTTCCATGACTTTCCACAAGAGGAAAGAAAAATAGAGAGAGATCACAACAGTCATGGGAGAGAAATATGTCAAATGTCACTGCCTCAGCTCCTGGATTTGAAACCCAGTTGCAGCTGTAGAATAAAATAAAGTTAAACTCTATATTTATTCTGTCAAAGAATATGTTTGTTCTCTCTTGTTGTGTTGAGCAGTCTGATGATGATAGTGAATACGACACTAAAGCTGCCATGCGGCTCATTGACATTCTGTGACGGAAAGGAGAAGATTATCACACCACAACTACTCTTACAACATGTCCACTGGTGTGACTGGCAGCACATGAGCTCTTTCAGCGTGTGTGTGTGTCTTGATAATATTGCCTTTATGTGTGTGTGCTGCCTCTGCAATACATGCTTGGATTACACCCAGACTTTCCAGACTGAACATGCAAATAGTGCTGCTGTAAACAAAGCAAGAGAATCAATGACTTTCAAATGAATACGGGTCTTTGAACTCAAGCTTGTTCTTGGGTCATCTATTGCCACATGATTATTTCACAGCAGATTTCGTTTATTAGAGTAACGGCTCTGTTGATTGAAGTTGAGGAAATATATCGCATCAGCAGTTTAGATGATACTAACAAGAAGCTTTTGAGATTGAATGAATGATCCTGAAATTAAGATCTAAATTATCATTAAAATTTATTTTTATTTACAAAACAAGACGTTTTACAAAGAACATTGTAACTACAGTAATTGGATGTAAAAAATGGCAGATGATGTATATGTATATATATGCACACACACAAACACACACAGTATACACACACACACACACAGTATATATACACACACACAGTATATACACACACACACAGTATATACACACACACACACAGTATATACACACACACAGTATACACACACACACAGTATATACACACACACAGTATATATATATATGCACACACACACAGTATATATATATATGCACACAAACAAACACACACAGTATACACACACACACACACAGTATATACACACACACACACAGTATATACACACACACAGTATACACACACACACACACACACACAGTATATACACACACACAGTATATATATATATGCACACACACACAGTATACACACACACACACACACACACACAGTATATACACACACACACACACAGTATATACACACAAATAGTATACACACACACACACACACACACAGTATATACACACACACACACACACAGTATATACACACACACAGTATACACACACACACACACACACAGTATACACACACAAACACACACAGTATATACACACACACACACACAGTATATACACACACACAGTATACACACACACACACACACACAGTATACACACACAAACACACACAGTATACACACACACACACACAGTATATATATATATGCACACACACACAGTATATACACACACACAGTATATATATATATGCACACACACACAGTATACACACACACACACACACACACACACAGTATACACACACAGTATATATACACACACACACACACACACAGTATATATACACACACACCCACACACAGTATATATATACACACACACACACAGTATATACACACACACACACACACACAGTATATATACACACACACACACACACAGTATATACACACACACACACACAGTATATATATATATATATATATATATATCCCCGTCGGCAACCGTCCGTCTCGGGAGACGATGGTGTAGCTCGGTGCGTCTATCTGCACCGCCGGGAATGGCTGTACAGACCAATTCTAGAGTGGCAGTCCTTGCCGCACTGGGCGCAGGAGAAGGGGGATGGCTGGTCAGGCTGCTGTTGCCGCTGCTTCCGCCTAGCTCTCTTTGCCACGGCAGTGTCGTTTCGTGCCGCTTCTGCTTTGATTGTTACCTGCAGGACTGCTTGTCGCCAAGCCGGGCGATCATCAGCCAGTCTCTCCCATGCGCTGGGGGCAATGCCGCATTGCTTCAAGTCCTTTTTGCAGACGCCTTTGAAGCGCAATTTGGGGCCCTGTGGTTCTGGTGCCTTCAGCCAGCTCGCCGTAGAGGAGGTCTTTGGGGATGCGGCCTGCGCCCATCCTCCTGACATGCCCAAGCCACCGCGAGCCGTCTTTCGCTGAGCGCTGCATACAAACTGCTCATGTTGGCTCGTTCCAGCACCTCTGTGTTGGGGATCTTGTCCTGCCACTTGATATGCAGTATGCGACGCAGGCACCGCATGTGGAAGCTGTTGAGTTTCTTCTCGTGCCTTACGTAGGTGGTCCATGACTCGCTGCCATAAAGGAGCGTACTGAGCACGCGAGGCTTGGTACACGCGCAGTCTGGTCGTCTCAGTGAGGCTAGAGTTGTTCCACACTCGCTGATTTAACTTGGCCATGACTGCGGCTGCCTTGGCGATTCTGCTGTTGATCTCAGGGTCGATGGATAACGAACTTGAGATCGTGGACCCAAGGTACGTGAAGTTCTCAACAACGTCCAGGTTGTACCCGTCGATGGCGGTGTTTGGAGGGGTCTCTGCTCCCTGCATCATGACTTTGGTCTTCTTCAGGCTGATGGTCAATCCAAACTCCTTGCAGGCGTGTGAGAAGCAGTTGACAAGCTGCTGGAGTCCGTCTGCCGTGTGTGAAGTCAAGGCTGCGTCATCAGCGAAGAGCATCTCACGAATGAGTACCTCTGTGACTTTGGTCTTGGCACGGAGACGGGCTATGTTGTAGAGCTTGCCGTCCGACCTAGTGCGGATGTAGACACCCTCGCTGCAGTCTTTGATGGCGTATTGGAGGAGCATGGAGAAGAAGATACCAAAGAGTGTGGGCGCAAGGACGCAGCCTTGTTTCACTCCACTGCTGACTGGGAAGGCTTCGGATGTTGCGCCGTTGTAGCATACTGTGCTGTGCATATTCTCGTGGAAGGACGTGACCACTGCAAGCAGGTGCGGGGCAACCAATCTTCTGCAGCAACCTGAAGAGTCCGCTTCTGCTGACCAGATCAAACGCCTTTGTGAGGTCGATGAAGGCGATGTAGAGTGGCATATGCTGCTCCTGACACTTCTCCTGCAGCTGGCGTAGTGAGAAGATCATGTCTACTGTTGATCGGCCATCCCTGAAGCCGCGACTGGGACTCGGGGTAGACACGGGAGGCGAGGGTCTGCAGGCGGGCCAGAGCGACGCTGGCTAACACTTTGCCTACAATGCTGAGGAGGAGATGCCCGGTAGTTGTTGCAGTCACTACGGTCTCCCTTGTTCTTGTACAAGGTGACAATGTTAGCGCCTCGCATGTCCTGGGGATGTAGCCCTGTTCCCAGCAGAGACAGAGGAGGTCGTGAAGTGGTTTTAGCAGGGCTGGTTTCCCGCTCTTTAGAACCTCGGGAGGGATTCCATCGCTCCCTGGCTCTTCCTGCAGGCAAGGCAGTCGATGGCTTTGCTGAGCTCGGCCCATGGTTGGTGGGGTATCTAGCTCCTCCATGACTGGTAGGTCTGGGATGGCGTTGAGAGCCGTGTCAGTCACCACGCTCAGCTGCTATGTATAGCTCAAGGTAGTGCTCCGGCCCATCGCTTCATCTGCTTTTCCTGGTCGGTGATAACCTCTCCCGCCTTGGACTTGAGGGGGCGGTCTTGGAGGGGTTGGGCCTGTTGCCTTCTTGATGCCCTCGTACATCCCTC
>NC_068299.1:711951-716951 GCF_025860055.1 Xyrauchen texanus | reverse complement strand
ATGAGAATTACACAATTTTGAACCAAAACTCAAGTTGATATTCAAAGCACTTTACACTGTGACCCATTCACACACCAATGACAGCAGAGCTGCATGTAAGGTGCTAGTCTGCCATTGGGAGCAACTTGGGGTTCAGTGTCTTGCCCAAGGACACTTCGGCATGTGGAGTCATGTGGGCCGGGAATCAAACCACCAACCCTGCGATTAGTGTCCGACCCGCTCTACCATCTGAGCCACAGCCGCTCCTATGAATGGTCAAAAAATGTCCTTATTATGATGGGCACAGACAAAGAGTCCTAAATGAATACATTCCAGATGCAGTTTATTGTGCTACCAAAATCCAAAAAATAACCCTCCAAAAAAAAAATAAAAAAAATAAAAAAGATTTGGCACACAACGTGGGACTTTTAAGTATAAACAAGCCCCAAACACACTCTTGTTTTGAAATGACGAAATGATGAAAAAACTATTTTCAATTATCGCCATAGCAACCATAGGCACTGATTAAACTGTAAACCCGATATACCAGTCTACCTCAAGAGTCAGTAAAGATCCCATGAAATAGTTTGACAAACGGAGCTTTCTTTCCTGCATTGACACGTTTCCTAATGAAAAAGGAAGTTTGGGACATATCAAAGAGCTTTTCCATGATCGAGGAGCTTAATACAGCTTTATACCTTTCGTGCCATCGAAGAGATGGTAAATCTATCCCTCACAGCCTCGTTTATATTCCCATTAAATATCAAAGATGACACTAGCATGAATAAGGTCTGTACATTATCGCATATACTTAAGCATACAGATGGATTAATCTATATGTTCTTTAAACTGTAAGTCACGTTTCTCTTACAGAATACAGTGTGATGTCCTGAGCTGGTGTTTTGATTGACTATTTAGATTATTTTCATTAACAACAGCTCCCCTTATGGACATTAGCGGTACTACACTCGATTTCCTGTTAAACTGGGTTATCCGATCAAACGGCGCAGAGCTCCTGATTTATTTTTTTAACATAGGCATTGCTAGACACTTTTTAAAGTCTCCCTAATAATCTGTAACTCTGAAATCATCATGCATATCTTATGGGCTCAAGCTTGCCGTGCGAGACTGCCTTGATGACTTTTTTGTCTATGCAAAATGGTTCACAAAATTATAAAGACATACTTTGTTGCAATTTGTGTGGACAATGCTTATGATTCTGAAACACTCTCAATTCTTGTCTTTGGACATGAACTTTATCGCCACCTGCTGGTGGAATCTCCAAACTGCAACTGCAGGAACTGAGTTTAAACTTTGCACTGAGATAAGATGTGGTTTTGAAACGTCTTCGGACAATGACCTATTTCTCAGGAAAATGCCAAACTGTTCAGATGTTAACAATATGATAAGTTTGATAAGTTTGGTATGAACACGCTAAAGCGTTACAGAGATATACCCCCACGTCCATATTGGCATGTTCTTCATCAAATTCGATGAAGCGCCATTCGAAAACGGTATGGTTTATCAAAATCCTGTGAGTAACATTGTTGTGAGTGCATCTAGATCATGCAGGCCAAATTTCATACATAATTTTATGATTTTATTCTAAACTGATCAGAAGTTAAAAGCAAAAAAGAGCTTTTTTCATATCTCGTGACCAGTAGGGGGCAGTGCACCAAAACGCAACAGGTAACCTCAGGGTCAAGTTTCGTCCCGATCTCTCGAAGCGTTGCGGAGATACAGCCTCAAGTTCAATTGTATGCATTCTTCGGACTTGAACCCTTAATAAAATTGTTTTCCCTCTGAGCAATGTTCTACATTATTCTGCTGGCTCTGTTAAGAGGTTTAATACTTAACACATTAAAATTGTGACGTGTTTTGGTGATTTGGATATGTTGCACTGTATTGTATGTCTGTGATGGAGAACTCTGGCAGTTTTCCCTTAAAAGGGAAGAGAGTGTCTACGCTAAAATGGCACTCATTCGTCTAATTTAAACCAGCGAAAAAGTGTGGCACCTACACGTCATAATGGCGATCGTGCCAAATTAACAAAACATTTTAAAAAGAGAGTGAAAGGCCGACACGGAGCGGCAGTGGAAGAGAGAGAGCGAGAGAAATAAAAACG
Organism: Xyrauchen texanus; assembly: GCF_025860055.1. Lineage (NCBI taxonomy): Eukaryota > Metazoa > Chordata > Actinopteri > Cypriniformes > Catostomidae > Xyrauchen > Xyrauchen texanus. The sequence continues at coordinate 714,847 of NC_068299.1, read as the reverse complement.
TACTCGCCAGTTCTCCAATACGCCGTAACTTGGTCCTCGGGCCACTCCGCCACCTTCTATTGGATGACAGACATGCCTCCCCGGACAGATCGAAGGTAGTCCTCCAGTCCCTGGCGGATGGAATGCTCCACCTTGTTTTTGGTGGATCTAAGGGGTCTACCCTGCCCCGGAAGTGGTATCCGCCACAGCCGATTGGTTGGGAGCACCTCCTCCCATCACGGTTGGTGGCCGTTCCTCCGCTTCAAGGCAGCCGGGCTCCTCCGTCCTCCGGCAGATGGTAGCGGCTGCTCCGTTGGGGTGGATGGTAGCGGCTGCTCCGTTGGGATGGATGGTAGCGGCTGCTCCTTTGGGATGGATGGTAGGGGCTGCTCCGTTGGGGCGGATGGTAGCGGCTGCTCCTTTGGGGTGGATGGTAGCGGCTGCTCCGTTGGGGAGGATGGTAGCGGCTGCTCCTTTGGGGTGGATGGTAGGGGCTGCTCCGTTGGGGCGGATGGTAGGGGCTGCTCCGTTGGGGCGGATGGTAGCGGCTGCTCCTTTGGGGTGGATGGTAGCGGCTGCTCCGTTGGGGAGGATGGTAGCGGCTGCTCCGTTGGGATGGATGGTAGCGGCTGCTCCTTTGGGGTGGATGGTAGGGGCTGCTCCGTTGGGGCGGATGGTAGGGGCTGCTCCGTTGGGATGGATGGTAGCGGCTGCTCCTTTGGGATGGATGGTAGCGGCTGCTCCTTTGGGGTGGATGGTAGGGGCTGCTCCGTTGGGGCGGATGGTAGGGGCTGCTCCGTTGGGGCGGATGGTAGGGGCTGCTCCGTTGGGATGGATGGTAGCGGCTGCTCCTTTGGGATGGATGGTAGCGGCTGCTCCATTGGGGCGGATGGTAGCAGCTGCTCCGTTGGGATGGATGGTAGGGGCTGCTCCATTGGGGCGGATGGTAGCGGCTGCTCCTTTGGGGTGGATGGTAGCGGCTGCTCCGTTGGGGAGGATGTTAGCGGCTGCTCCGTTGGGATGGATGGCAGGGGCTGCTCCGTTGGTGAGGATGGTAGCGGCTGCTCCGTTGGGGAGGATGGTAGGGGCTGCTCCGTTGGTGAGGATGGTAGCGGCTGCTCCGTTGGTATGGATGGCAGGGGCTGCTCCGTTGGTGAGGATGGTAGCGGCTGCTCCGTTGGGATGGATGGCAGGGGCTGCTCCGTTGGTGAGGATGGTAGCGGCTGCTCCATTGGGATGGATGGCAGGGGCTGCTCCGTTGGTGAGGATGGTAGCGGCTGCTCCGTTGGTATGGATGGTAGGGGCTGCTCCGTTGGGATGGATGGTAGGGGCAGCTCCGTTGGGATGGATGGTAGGGGCTGCTCCGTTGGGATGGATGGTAGGGGCTGCTCCGTTGAGGCGGATGGTAGCGGCTGCTCCTTTGGGGTGGATGGTAGCGGCTGCTCCGTTGGGGATGGATGGTAGGGGCTGCTCCGTTGGGGTGGATGGTAGCGGCTGCTCCTTTGGGGTGTATGGTAGGGGCTGCTCCGTTGGGGCGGATGGTAGCGGCTGCTCCTTTGGGGTGGATGGTAGGGGCTGCTCCGTTGGGGCGGATGGTAGCGGCTGCTCCGTTGGGGGGATGGTAGCGGCTGCTCCTTTGGGATGGATGGTAGCTGCTGCTCCGTTGGGGCGGATGGTAGCGGCTGCTCCGTTGGGGAGGATGGTAGCGGCTGCTCCGTTGGGGCGGATGGTAGCGGCTGCTCCGTTGGGGAGGATGGTAGCGGCTGCTCCGTTGGGATGGATGGTAGCGGCTGCTCCGTTGGGATGGATGGCAGGGGCTGCTCCGTTGGTGAGGATGGTAGCGGCTGCTCCGTTGGGGAGGATGGTAGGGGCTGCTCCGTTGGGATGGATGGCAGGGGCTGCTCCGTTGGTGAGGATGGTAGCGGCTGCTCCGTTGAGATGGATGGTAGGGGCTGCTCCGTTGAGATGGATGGTAGGGGCTGCTCCGTTGAGATGGATGGTAGCGGCTGCTCCGTTGGGGAGGATGGTAGGGGCTGCTCCGTTGAGATGGATGGTAGCGGCTGCTCCGTTGGGATGGATGGTAGGGGCTGCTCCGTTGGGATGGATGGTAGGGGCTGCTCCGTTGGGATGGATGGTAGCGGCTGCTCCGTTGGGATGGATGGTAGGGGCTGCTCCGATGGGGAATTTTTGAATTTAAAAGAATCAAGGCAAACACTTTATTTATCCTAAATACACACAATTTAAACGTGTGTTAAAACACTTTTAAATTTAGCATAAAATGTACTGATTAAAATCTGCTCACAAGTGATATGTCCCTTGATTTGTCTCATATTTCATCTGCTTGGTTAACAAGTGCACTAACTTTTGAAAAAACTTTATTAGGGCCTAATTGTTTTGGTGTGGTGGAAATGACGCCACAACCGTTAGCCTGTCATATATATAGCTAGAAATAATTTACACACATTGATCTATTTCACTCTTTTTTTTAGATGACCATAGTTTTAAACATGTCATATTTATATTTGTATAATGGCTTTTCAAAGTCTAATAATGAAAGTCTGCAACAGTCAAATCAATACAGTAAAACTGGACTGTTCTCTCTGTACACCACCAGAGGTCGCCAGAGGGACTGAGACGGATTTTGCTGGATTATTATTTGCACCTGTGCCTCATTCCTCACGTGCTCTTCTTATCCAGTTGTTTTGTTTGTATTGTAGCACAGTTCTTGAGTCATCCTCTGTTTTGGTTTGGACTGTAGTTTGATGCGCTAACCCTTTTGGTCACTTACTAAAACTCATGGAAGAAACTCTCACATATATAGTATCCATTAATAGGAAATGTATTATTAATACATGGTTCCTTTCGCTGTGTAAATGAAGACAAAATAAGCTGTTTGAGCAGTTGTGTTGATTGTCTC
>NC_068299.1:681951-704451 GCF_025860055.1 Xyrauchen texanus | reverse complement strand
GAAAGGAGAGAAAGAGGAAAACAGAGTATGGGATGTTGGAAGAGAGTGGCTGTGGGTGTTAGGTGTAGAGAACTGGCTGCTGATGCTCACTACCTTGTCAGTAAAAGGCTGGAGTGGTGGTGTAGTGGGCTAAAGCACTAAACGGTTAAGCAGAAGGTTGTCAGTTCGATCCCCACAGTCACCACCATTGTGTCCTTGAGTAAGACACTTAACTCCAGGTTGCTCCGGGGGGATTGTCCCTGTAATAAGTGCTCTGTATAATACATTGGTAATCAGAAGGTTGCTGGTTCGATCCCCACAGTCACCACCATTGTGTCCTTGAGTAAGACACTTAACTCCAGGTTGCTCCGGGGGGATTGTCCCTGTAATAAGTGCTCTGTATAATATATTGGTACTCAGAAGGTTGCTGGTTCGATCCCCACAGTCACCACCATTGTGTCCTTGAGTTTGACACTTAACTCCAGGTTGCTCCGGGGGGATTGTCCCTGTAATAAGTGCACTGTAAGTCACTTTGGATAAAAGCATCTGCCAGATGCATAAATGTAAATGTAAGTAAAAAATGTGGCAAAGGCATTAGCAGAGAATTATTGATACTTTCACAGGTCAGCAGGGTCTTTTCACATGTGCCACTTTCTCTCCACCGCCCTCAGCTCAGTTCAGACACTATCAAGGAAACAAGTTACTATTGAGCAAAGAGCATTTGTAACTTCATTTAAATCTAGTGAATATAAATGGTTAGTGGAGGGAAGGGATGCAGAGACTATGGAAGAGAAGTGAGTTGGTGAGAGAGAGCAAAGGTTGCGGCAGAAGGAGACCATAGGTAGGGTAAGAGGTAAAGAAGAAGGGACAGGAACAGAAAACTGGTCAGAGGTATGTAGAGGGGTAAGAAGGGGATTATTGAAGATACAATTACATGTAAGAATGAGATCCAGCTGTTTCCCTGCTCTGTATGTTGCATGGGTGTGCAGTATTGTAAGGTCAAATGAGGTCAGAAGTTCTAGAAAGTCAGCCGCTTGAGGTTTTTCTAGGTGGATGTTAAAGTCCACAAGGACCACCAGCAGAGTGCCGTCCTCAGGAAGAGGACAGCAATACATCTAGCTCTTCAGTAAAGTTGCCTAGTCGACCTGGGGAGCGATAGATTACCAACAAGTTGATTTTAGCAGGATTAGTGGCAGTAATGGCATAAGATTTAAAAGTTGTGTTATTGCAGAGAGAACATGTTTGCTGATTTCCATGAGTTTAAAATGAGCAAACCGGTTCCCCCACCCCGCTCAGTCAGACAAGGGGTGTGGGTGAAAATAAAAGTCAGTTGAGAGGCTCTGCAGATCCATATCTCAGTCAGAGCCAAAACATATATTTTTGACTGACTGGCAAAACCGGAATGAAGTCAGCTGAATGGCCGCAGTCCAACAGAGATGGAGAGGCACTGCTAAGTGACCAAAGGCGCTCTGGAGTGTGATTTTCGCCTACATGAGACAACAGGAATATACTGAAAACACATATATTACAAGTAGAATAACTATGAGAAAAAGAGAGAAGGGGCAAAAACTTAGCATAGTAGCGGGCTCCTTGTCAATGTCCTTGCTCGATAGACCTGCGCAGGTAGACTCACAGGTCTTTACCCGAGATGGGTCTTCGCATAAAGAGCTGCCACTACAGTTCTCTCACTGCTTAAGTACTAATTGCTGTACAACTGTGTCCGGCCCACAAATTAGCAACAAAAAGCCTGAAACTGAAGCAGGATTGCCCTAAAATGCTCACTAATAGACAACGATTTATCTTAATTGCCAGTGAAGTGCAGCATAATCTACTGGCTAAAAGTAAGAATCAGGGCTGGACTGGTAATCTGGCATGCCGGGCATTTTCTCGGTGGGCCGACACACTTTGGGGCCGAATAGGGGCGGACTGGCCATCGGCAGAACTGAGTGGGCCGGTGGGTTGGCCGCAATAAGCTAAAATGAGCCGTCGCGTTATGCCGAACGGACCACAAAATGGTGCCGTGATATGCAGTAAAGGACAGAGAACACCCCCCTGCTCAACTTTTGGCCCAGTTGCTATGTAAGATCCCGTGCCGATATCTGTCCAGCACTGGTAAGAGTTCAAACAGCTTAAAAAGAACATTCACATTGTACATTTTTAATATGGACAGCAAATGGTAAGGAGAACAAACAACTGTAGAGGTTCAGTAAAGATATGAAATGATAATCCATTAAAATGTTAACTTTTGAAATAAACTGTAGTATGAAACAAAAGAGGAAACCCATCAGACATGTGCACAACTCAGTGCTGGCTTAATCATAGATGTAATCTGTGCTCTTTAATTTGACAAACCTCAGACCTCTTAATGTGACGAAATCAACAGTCAATGATAAGTTTCTGCACTTTTAATGTAAACCCTGGAGGAATCCCATCCCCCTCTGGAATGGTAGAAAGAAAGATTCCCACATGAAGAATGGGGTGAAGAGTCTTTCTCTCTTGAACATGTTGACAGATGTTTGGCACTGAGGCAGGTCTGCTATGAGAAGAGACAACAGATAGCAATATTTTACTCCCCCCCCCCCATTTCGACTCGTTCCTCCTTTTCTTTAAAAAAACACAAATGTGTGTTCCAGTGAGACACTTACAATGGAAGTCAATGGGGCCAATGTTCTGGATCATCCTATGGGCCCATCTTGACCAGCGGAACATGGGGTGGGAAGGATGTGGGACACGGCAGGTGCTCCAGAGGACCTGCCGGTCCTCCACTTGGGCCTGGAGGATCGAGATGAAGCGCTGCTCCTGCTCCGCACAGCTCGAAGAGGGCCTGATGCTGAGACTGGTGGATGCTGGCGAGGATCTTGATCACTTCCTCCAGCGGTGAGGACCCCATGGCAATGTTCTTCCTCCTTTAATCCCGGGTTTCAACGACAGGTGATGATCCTTACCGTTCTCATCTCCTGATCTCATTCTCCATTCGCAAGCCGCCGCTCGACCACGGCCCACCTCTACCACATTTTCTCACTGTAACCTCAATATTTGCTTTTTTCTCTCTCTCCCCTTTTGGAGTCTCCCCGATTTGGAACGCCCAATTCCCAACGCACTCCAAGTCCTCGGGTGGCTTAGTGACTCACCTCAATCCGGGTGGCGGAGGACAAATCTCAGTTTCCTTAGCGTCTGAGACCGTCAATCCGCGCATCTCATCACGTGTCTTGTTGAGCACGTTACCGCAGAGACATAGCACGTGTCCACCGGTCCAATTTGGTTGCCTAGGAGACCTGGCTGGAGTCACTCAGCACACCCTGGATACGAACTCACGACTCCAGGTGTGATAGTCAGCGTCAATACTCGCTGAGATACACAGACCCCGCCCCATCTTTGCTTTTTAAATAAAAGGAGATGAGTTTAAATAATTTTTTGTGGTTATCAACATTATACCACAAATGCTGTTGATTGTTATAAAAATTGTAATTCTTTTAAAGAACTGTTGAACCAAAACTCTGATCTAAGGATCCTATAATGAAAAAAACTATTCCATTGTACAAAGGTGTACTGGGCTAAAGCACAAAACATGTAATCAGAAGGTTGCTGGTTTGATCCCCACAGTCACCACCATTGTGTCCTTGAGTAAGACACTTAACTCCAGGTTGCTCCGGGGGGATTGTCCCTGTAATAAGTGCTCTGTATAATACATTGGTACTCAGAAGGTTGCTGGTTCGATCCCCACAGTCACCACCATTGTGTCCTTGAGTAAGACACTTAACTCCAGGTTGCTCCGGGGGGATTGTCCCTGTAATAAGTGCACTGTATAATACATTGGTAATCAGAAGGTTGCTGGTTCTATCCCCACAGGCACCACCATTGTGTCCTTGAGTAAGACACTTAACTCCAGGTTGCTCCGGGGGGATTGTCCCTGTAATAAGTGCACTGTATAATACATTGGTACTCAGAAGGTTGCTGGTTCTATCCCCACAGTCACCCCCATTGTGTCCTTGAGTAAGACACTTAACTCCAGGTTGCTCTGGGGGGATTGTCCCTGTAATAAGTGCTCTGTATAATACATTGGTACTCAGAAGGTTGCTGGTTCAATCCCCACAGTCACCACCATTGTGTCCTTGAGTAAGACACTTAACTCCAGGTTGCTCCGGGGGGATTGTCCCTGTAATAAGTGCTCTGTATAATATATTGGTACTCAGAAGGTTGCTGGTTCTATCCCCACAGGCACCACCATTGTGTCCTTGAGTAAGGCACTTAACTCCAGGTTGCTCCGGGGGGATTGTCCCTGTAATAAGTGCTCTGTATAATACATTGGTACTCAGAAGGTTGCTGGTTCTATCCCCACAGGCACCACCATTGTGTCCTTGAGTAAGACACTTAACTCCAGGTTGCTCCGGGGGGATTGTCCCTGTAATAAGTGCTCTGTATAATACATTGGTAATCAGAAGGTTGCTGGTTTGATCCCCACAGTCACCACCATTGTGTCCTTGAGTAAGGCACTTAACTCCAGGTTGCTCCGGGGGGATTGTCCCTGTAATAAGTGCTCTGTATAATACATTGGTACTCAGAAGGTTGCTGGTTCTATCCCCACAGGCACCACCATTGTGTCCTTGAGTAAGACACTTAACTCCAGGTTGCTCTGGAGGGATTGTCCCTGTAATAAGTGCACTGTATAATACATTGGTAATCAGAAGGTTGCTGGTTTGATCCCCACAGTCACCACCATTGTGTCCTTGAGTAAGGCACTTAACTCCAGGTTGCTCCGGGGGGATTGTCCCTGTAATAAGTGCTCTGTATAATACATTGGTAATCAGAAGGTTGCTGGTTTGATCCCCACAGTCACCACCATTGTGTCTTTGAGTAAGACACTTAACTCCAGGTTGCTCCGGGGGGATTGTCCCTGTAATAAGTGCTCTGTATAATACATTGGTAATCAGAAGGTTGCTGGTTTGATCCCCACAGTCACCACCATTGTGTCCTTGAGTAAGACACTTAACTCCAGGTTGCTCCGGGGGGATTGTCCCTGTAATAAGTGCACTGTAAGTCACTTTGGATAAAAGTGTCACCAAATGCATAAATGTAAATGTATCATTTATTTAAGGGTGAAGACAACAGAGCATGTGGCTCATCTTGACCCGCTCTGAGTTTGTGTCTCTCTAAAGTCTTCGAGAAGCAAATGTTTACACAGTGTGTTTGGTTATGTTAACATGTGAGTCTATTTCGAGGTGGATCTCATAACTGAAGGCGTTTGGGGGATGGGAGCTGGTTTAAGCTTTGAGGAATCTGCCCATCTGCTCACAACTTTTCCAGCTCGCTGTGTGTGGCCTGAAGAAGCTTCTGTCCTTATTTCGTGTCATCTGAGCTGATTTACAGGTCACTGAACCTCAGATCACCTCAGACCTTTTATAAAACGTACCGTTTCTGTGAACGGTCTTATTTAATCCTGCTGACATCAGAATGAAGCATCCAATCAGATCACTGCAAAGTGTGTGGCTAATACGTGCTTGTTTGCATTTTTTTGCTAAGAGGATAGTTCATCCAAAGATGAAAATTCTGTCATCATTTACTCACCCTCATGTTGTCCTAAACCAAGATGATGTTAGGTAAAATGTTCACGCTGCTCTTTTCCACACTATGAAGTATTAAACAGTATTGATCTCACAAATGAAATTACTGATGAAAATGTTCATTGACAAGTATTTTTTTATTTATTTTGTCAACAATAACAAAGATGACATGAAAAAGACACATCAAGATGATTATCAAACAGTTTTAATTAAAACATACTTTTGCCAAAAATATGATGAAGAAGAAGAAAAAAAAAAACAACAATACGGCAAGATAGCAACAAAACTCTAACATGGTTTATTATTTATTTATTTTTTGCTGAAGGAATATTCTGGTTTCATTACAAATCAAGCATCAATTGACTGCATTTGTAGCATATGTTGATTACCACAAAAATTAATTTAGACTCGTCCCCGTTACTTTAAAAAAAATAAAAATAATTGGCTACAGTGAGACACTTCCAATGGAAGTCAATGGGGTTTTTAAAAAGGGTTTAAAAAGGCAGAAATGTGAAGCTTGTAATTTAATAAAAGCACTTACATTAATTTTTATGTTAAAACTCGTGTATTATTTGAGCTTTAAAATTGTTTGGATTATAATTTAGTCATTTTAGGGTTTGTTGACATTACATCGTCATGGCAACAAGTTATACAATTTTCTATCAGACACAGACAGAGATAGACAGATGGATAGATAGACGGATATCGACAGACAGACAGAGCGACAGACAGAGATAGACAGACAGGAGATAGACAGACGGATAGACAGATACTTGTGAAACAGTATTTTAATGTGTACAGATTAAACCCCATTGACTTGCATTGGAAGTGTCTCACTGGAACACATTTAAAGAAAAGGAGGAACGAGTCCAAATACATTTTTGTGGTAATAAACATTCTGACACAAACACTGTCGATTGAGATGAACTTGTGTTGAACCCGGAATATTCCTTTAAGAAGTTACGGCAGTTTTCTCATGTTATTTAATCTTACATATTAATCTTTATGTTTGATAAATGTTTAAATAACACTCAAAATATCTGAACATTTGGTTAAAGTTTGACCTGTTACATATTGATACTGTACATGTTTTTGTCATTTTGCACACTAAAATATGTTATTATGGTTTGGTACATTTATTAAATTAACATTTTATTATGAACTCAAATTGATGAAATATTGACGATTTAAAGGACATTTTTGTCAAAAGAAAGAAAATGATGTTTTATGGACTACTTTAATAGTGCTTTTATGCTTCTTGGTCTAATGTGGAGTCTCACAGCCGGCATCAATATTCTTTTGTATACACATGTGTATATTGTGTGTGTGGTTTAACAGTGTAAATGCCTCTGATGTTATTCTAAAGTAGGTTATTAAACCAAATAAAGTGTTCTAGCTCAGCTGAATCACAGTGAGTGGAGCGTTCCTCCATCATCGCATTTCTATGGCAGAAGACTTCAATAAGGCTCAAAAGATGGCCATGCTCAGATCAATGAAGTAGATCGGCACGCAGCAGTATGCGAGAGATCTTGAAAGCACAAGTAGAAGAAAGAAAGACAACAAAGAATTAAATCCACATGGGGTCTTGGAGAGCCACCAGAGATCTGGGTTTGTTTAGTCAGAGCCCTCAATTCCTGACCACAGAGCGACCGCTTTCTGAAAACTCTCAAAAAACACTGTTAAGTTCAAGACACACTAAATGTGCATATACATAAACATGTATACAGTACATATATATTAAACAAAATGTGCCTATTTGCTAATACCCAAGGAGAAGTTGTAAACACAGGGCTGGGGACGGGCCAAAAGACATCCCCAAAAAGAAAGACAATGATTGAAATACAACCAATTTCTTGATGTATTAACAAAATTGCCTATAACAACACGTCACCAGTTCATTTTTATAGTCAATTGTAAAGGGATTAATGGATTATTATAAATAATATTTTAATTATAAACTGAACCAAAAAGGACACACAGGTGTCGGGCAGCTGTCCGTAAATCTCTCTCTGTTGCACTGCCGTCTCCGGTCGGCCTTTATCCCTCTTGGAGGCTTGATTAGCCGGATTAGGGGACGGGTGTGCGGAATCATGACCCCGCCCTCGGAGAGCCCCCGGCATGACGTACACCCCCCTTCATTCCCTGGAGAGGGTGTGCCGTCTGCCCCGTCTGCCTGGATGAGGGAGTGGACTAGGGGAGAGAAACAATAACAGCGATTGTGCCAAATGATCAAAACATTTCAAAAGAGAGGGAAAGGACAACACGGAGCGGCAGTGCGAGAGAGAGAGAGAAAAACACTTACTCACCAGATCTCCGATATGCCGTAGCTTGGTCCTCAGCCACTCCTCTAACATCCAATGGACGACAGCCGCACCTCCCCGGGAGGATCGGAGGCAGTCTTCCAGCCCTGCTGCGTACCGGTGGATGGAAGGGATCTCCCCCGCCCCTGGCAGTGGTCCTTCCGCTCTAGGCGGTCGGCCGGGAGCCCCTCCCCTCCCCTCCCCGCTCGCAGTCGTCGGTCTCATACCCCGCAGCGTTTCAGCAGCTGGTAGGGTCTCCTCCGCCCCCGCCAGTGGCCTTGACCGCTCCAGGTGGTCAGTTAGGAGCTCTTCCTCCCCTCATGCCCGGCGGCCGTACCTCTGCTCTCAGACGGACGGGCTCCTCCGTACTCCTGCGAATGGCAGCAGCTGCTCTGTTGGGGTGGATGCTAGTGGCGAGGACTTTACTACAGCGCATCCCTCCTCCTTCCCGGGTTTCGGCACCAGTGTAAAGGGGTTAATGGAAAGGAGGTGGGGAGAACCGGTTTGACGACAAACACACACACAGGTGTCGGACAGCCATCCATAAATCTCTCTCTGTCACACTGCCGTCTCCAGTCGGCCTTTATCCCTCTCCGAGGCTTGATTAGCCTGATTAGGGGCGGGTGTGCGGAATCACGACCCCGCTCCCGCCCTCCGCCCTGCCACATCAATGTTAATGAGGGACACATTAAGCAGTCTGGGCTGAATTAATTGCAAGATTTTACTGCAAGTTTATAACAAAGCCTGAGCAGAATGACAGCACAACATCTTCTCTAGATGCAATGTGAGCTCTGATGTGCCAATGTTGAGTTTGAGGATCTGCGTACAACACACATACAGATCCTCTTGACTTTATGGTGCGTTTCATATCTACTGTTATTGTTCTTATTCTCGTCTGGTTAAATAGACGCTTTCCTCTGTCATGAGGAGAGACACACACACACACACACACACACACACACACACACAGTTAAGAGGGAGAACTAGATATTTCAGAAACGGTCATAGAAGCACTAGAATATACGTGTCTGTGGTTTGAAGCAGGCATACAGCACATGGCTCAGTGCCAGCGTTAGGGTGGGCCCGGGGGAAGTAAATGAGATGGGGACAAGTGTATTTTGTGTCCACACAAGAGTGTTTTTAGATCAGCAATGCCAACGGGGCTCACAGGAGACTCAGAACACACTCAGGAGAGAAACAGTCATCTGTGTGTAATCACTCCTGTTCCCGGCTGAGGAAAAGCAGATGGCAGGAAATATCTGCAGGGAGACGTGGCACACGTGCCATCCGCTGATTCTCAGAGCTGAGGAACCATCTCAGATTTCAATGAGACCTCAACATCTCGAATCTTGCGTTAAGCTCTGCTGGTGGCACCCATCCGTATGGACCGTCCATCACAAATGTATGCAAAATAAGCGACTATTACAGACCAAGTGTGCCGCACGAGCCCTCAAAAGTGAAGCCAAAGCGTCTCGATCGCCCCCGGTGGCTGGTCCTAGTATAGGTCATAAGCCCCGCCTCCCCATGTTATTCAACGGGACGTGAGACCAACTAAACAATTAAATTACACTTCACATATCTTTTTTCCAAAGATAGTTTCTGTCATTTACTGTCGTTTCTATCACGTTGATGTCATTTCAAGTGTTTGTTTTCAAAATAAGTTTGTTTTTAGTTATTTGATGCTATAAAAACGCTGCTGTGACATCATGATTGACAGCTGTGATTGACAGGTTCTCACTGAAGTAGTCACTGAAGCACCAACTGACTTTTTTTCGGGATCTTCGGAGGACTGAGGAGATTGGAGCTTTAAATGTAATATCTAAATTTCTATAATTAATTATTTCACACCGTCAAAAGTCAAAAGGGGCGTGTGCTTGCGATTGATTCAGCGAGAGTGAGGGCGGGGCCTTGATTTCGCGGCTTTACTTCCTGCTCACTACTGCGCAGGTCTGGTCCCGAAATCGCAACTCCAGTCCCAAGATGTCAGCGCCATATCGGGACACTGGCGGCTTCAGTTCTCACCAATGGAAAAGAGCGAAGGGGCGTCGGCCATCTTTTTTTACAGTCTATGTTACAGAACAATGGCAACAACAGTGATGTTTGAGCCACTTGAATTTAACAATATATAAATAAGTAAATCATTTGGCAAAGTTGTCAATGGCAGCAAACACACATTCCTTTCGCCACGTGGTACGCGGGACGGCGTGACGTCATGCTAAAATTACATCATGCAAACATGTTCATTTTTTTCACTCAAATTCTTCTGTTGATAAAATTGGAAATGATACATTTTGCATTAAATTGTAAAAATGCAAAAGAGAAGCATTTTCACCAGTGTTCTCAGACACCATGGTAGGTACATTGTAACCTCTAATCTTGAATGATGAGAGTCCAAGCTATACGTTAACGACCCGAATATGGGCGGCTGTGGCTCAGGTGGTAGAGCGGGTCAGCCACTAATCACAGGGTTGGCGGTTTGATTCCCGGCCCACACGACTCCACATGCCGAAGTGTCCTTGGGCAAGACACTGAACCCTAAGTGGCTCCCAATGGCAGGCTAATACCTTACATGCAGCTCTGCCATCATTGGTGTATGAATGGGTGAATGAGACCGCTAAGGTTAAAAAGACGCTATATTAGTGCAGACCATTTACCATTACCGAATACAAACCATTAACCGTAAAATCCTCAGATTAATAAATACAATAATTACTCTACCCCCCAATATGCTTCAGGACTTCAGCCAATGAATGTAGAAGCCAGGAGTTATATAACACCCAGCCTATATATAGCCGAACCGAGGCCTGTAGTGTTTGACATTTCGATCTCTCTGAGACGAGAACAGACTGATGAGGTCAGATGTGTGTGTGTGATGAAGTTAGTACTTCAGCAGATCACCTCAGTGAACACAACTCTCGTGAGGACTTTGGTTAAACAGATAAGAGTTATGCATGTTGGATAGGTACAAACACACAAGACCATAAAGAAGTTAGAGGCGTGGATCAGAAACCAGTCAGTATCTGGCGTGACCACCGTTTGCCTCATGCAGCGACACATCTCCTTCTCATAGAGTTGATCAGGCGGTTGATTGTGGCCTGTGGAATGCTGTCGTACACGTCAATCCAGAGCATCCCAAACATGCTCAATGGGTGACATGTCTTGGGTGACAAGTATGCAGGTCGTGGAAGAACTAGGACATTATCCATTTCCTGGAATGGGGCCGTGCATTTTCATGCTGAAACATGAGGCGATGGTGATGGATGATTGGCATGACAATGGGCCTCAGGATCTCGTCACGGGATCTTTGTACATTCAAATGCAATTGTGTAGCTTATGCCTGCCTATACCATACAACGGCAACTTCTCACCCACACAACGCCATCTTCCCGGTACAGTTGAAACCGGGATTCATCCCTGAAGAGCACACTTCTCCAGCGTGCCCAGTGGCCATCGAAGGAGCGCATTTGCCCCCTGAAGTCGGTTACGAAGCAGAACTGCAGTCAGGTCAAGATCCCGGTGAGAACGACGAGCACGCAGATGAGCTTCCCTGAGACGCCTTCTGACACTTTGTGCAAACCCACGGTTTCATCAGCTGTCCGAGAGGCTAGTCTCCGACGATCCCGCAGGTGAAGAAGCCGGATGTGGAGGTCCTGGGCTGGCGTGGTTACACGTGGTCTGCGCTTGCGGTTTGACGTCCTGCCATATTCTAAAAAGCGACATTGGAGGTGGCTTACGGTAGAGAAATGAACATTCAATTCTCTGGCTACAGCTCTGGTGGGCATTCCTGCAGTCAGCATGCCAATTGCACGCTCTCTCAAAACCAGAGTCATCTGTGGCATTGCGTTGTGTGACAAAACTGCACGTTTTTAGTGGCCTTTTATTGTCCCCGGCACAAGGAGCACCTGTGTAATGATCACGCTGTTTAATCAGCTTCTTGATAGGTGGGTGGTTAGCAGCAACACATATGTAACACACTCTTACTTTCCCGGGAAAATCTACCAAATCTCAATCAAATGTACCACAAGGCCAATGTTTAAAAGGGCTCAATGAAACACCACGATATACTTGGAGTGGCTTATTTAGTGTATTTAAAGTTAGCCTGGTCTCTCGTTCAGGGGTCAAACAGTGAAGAGCATCATGTTAGACCACAGACAGGACTGTACTGGTATGTGAACATAAACGGCCCATTTGATCTTTGACAAATAAGACCCTTTGTGATGTCACGTCACGGACGGTTGTGGCTATCAACACACTTTCACATCCAACACAAATGCACAAAATCTGTTCAGGCAACAGCTCTGAAAAACATCGAGACGGAGCCCAAATGGCACCAGACACAGTCGACTGACTTGCATAATATGTAATAAAACGCATTGCTTATGTGAACAAGGGGTCAGCGAGGGGTCAATTACCTCACGATTGCACAAGCAGTGTTTTGAAAGTGCACCACGTCGCCACACACAATCAACACACACACACACATCATCAACACAACACAAAAACACACACAATCAACAAACACACGCACACAATCAACAAACACACGCACACAATCAACACACACACACACATCATCAACACAACACAAACACACACACACAATCAACACACACACACAACACACACACACACACAATCAACACACACACACACACACATAATCAACACACACAACACACACACACATCAATCAACACACACACACAACACACACACACACATAATCAACACACACACACACATCATCAACACAACACAAAAACACACACACACAATCAACACACACACACACATCATCAACACAACACAAAAACACACACACAATCAACACACACATCAACACAACACAAACACATACAATCAACAAACACACGCACACAATCAACAAACACACGCACACAATCAACACACACAATCAACAAACACACGCACACAATCAACACACACACGCACACAATCAACACACACACACATCAACACAACACAAAAACACACACACACAATCAACACACACACACCATCAACACAACACACACAATCAACACACACACACACACACACATCATCAACACAACACGAAAACACACACACACATCATCAACACAACACAATCAACACACACACATCATCAACACAACACACACACACACACATCATCAACACAACACACACACACACACACATCATCAACACAACACAAAAACACACACACACATCATCAACACAACACAAAAACACACACACACATCAACACAACACACACATCATCAACACAACACAAAAACACACACACACACACACGCAATCAACAAACACACGCAATCAACAAACACACGCACACAATCAACACACACACAATCAACACACAACACACACACAATCAACACACACACACACTCACTCAATCAACACACACACACACATCATCAACAACACACACACACACTCACTCAACACACACACAATCAACACGCACACACAATCACACACACACACACACACAAACTCACTCAACAAACACACACACATCATCAACACAACACACATCATCAACACAACACACATCATCAACACAACACACACACACGCACACACACGCAAAAGAACATTCCAGAGAGGTTACTGCTTTCATATTTTATTCTATTTACAGCACATAAAAAAAATTCACCTTGTTGAGCATTGGCTGGCTGCACATATAAACGCCTGCAGAGTCCATAATCATACACCAGGTGGTACAGAAATGCACAAAAACCTGCGATTGATGTGCAGCTCTAGTGCTGAGCTGCGTTGATTGCCCTTTATGCCCCAGTCCTGAGCAAAACCTTTTGAAACGCTCACGCTCTGTATTGAAGCAGACACCGATATTAGCAAACCCCATTTAGAAGACCACTGATTGAATTCATCCCATCAGCTGGACTTGTGATGCTTTAATAAAAACAGATGGTGCCTAGAAGCGTACATGTCTGATCATATCTCCAGTGGAAACGTTTCTAAAGTAATGGTGACTAACATAACCCGGGTTAATATGATAATACAGTGTGCACAACTTCCTGAAAGCATCCTTCAAAAATCTAAATCTGTATATTGAAAGTTAAAAATCACTTCAGAGGCGATGGGTCGACTCTCGAGTGTTTGTTCGCTCGTGAGTTCACAGCAGGCCACCAAGGTATATGGATAAAGTGCATTTCTTAACGTGACATTAAATAAAGCAAATACAACTGAAACGTCGCAGGCCTCTTAACGAACAGATCCAAAAGACAGGAGATATATTTCTGCACACCGGTTGGAGAAACGTGTTTAACTAGTGAGAGATGTTGCACGAGCTACACGATGATCTCTAGACGCAGAAGATGAAAAAAGGAATTTCACATTTTCATAATTTGATGAAATGGACACACGGTAAGACTTGTCATTTAGTATCATAATACAGATAATCGTCAGTCCATTCCGTTCGGGCATCCTATGAGGATGGCGCTGTGATGGGGCGGGCATCAACCATAAACGGGCAGGCGAAGAAACAGTCGTTCTAAAGAAACAGCAGCAGTGTGATCTTACAGGGTAATTTTGAGGCCAGTCGAGTGTTTCGTGAATAAATACATTCGGATTTAGTGTCAAGCTACTTGTTCTAATATAATGTACGTCCTAAACAACAAACAAATGATGGAGAGACTCCTGTTATCTCTTGTTGAGATATTCCAGCGTGTTTGTCGTGGCCCCTCAAACGCAGTCCACACGTTATCAAGTTTGCCATTTTCTTCCATCGGACGTGTGGGGAAAAAAGGACCTTCCCTCATGATATCCGTGGCCAATGAGGGCATTCTCCATCCGGGGAGACTGCCACATCCTGGGAGCGCAGATCCATGAATGACAGCCAGTCTACTGCCCTCTTCTTCCACTGTAGAGACAAAACAAAAACACCCAAATGAACAGGTGGAACAGTAAAGAGAACTAGATGGGTACATTTCCTGAAGAAAATGTGAGTGGTGCTTGCCGTGGCAAAACTCGTTAAATAGCATTTTCTAACTTGTTGCTAAGCACTAAAATAATGGTCATAGAATGTTGCTAGCATGTGTTTTTCATGATGGTAGCATGTAGGTGTTATGTTTGTGCTAGCATGATGCTAGCATGTTTTAGTACGTTGCGAGGCGATGCTAGCATGTGTTAGCAGGATATTAGCAAGTTTTTAGCATGTTTTAACACTTTGCTAGTTGATACTAGCATGTGTTAGCCTGATTCTAGCACGTTTTTAGCATGCTTTAGCACTTCGCTAGGCAATGATAGCATGTGTTAGCATGATGTTACCATGTTGCTAGCATGTTTTAGCACTTCGCTAGGAGATGCTAGCATGTGTTAACATGCTAGCATCTCCTAGTATCCTGTTAACACATGCTAGCATGTTTTAGCACTTTGCTAGGAGATGCTAGCATGTGTTAACAGGATACTAGCACGTTTTTAGCATGTTTTATCACTTCGCTAGGTGATACTAGCATGTGTTAGCATGTTTTTAGCTTGTTTTAACACTTCACTAGTTGATATTAACATGTGTTAGCCTGATGCTAGCACGTTTTTAGCATGTTCCAAGTGAGAAGAGCCGACACTAAATGTGACATCATAACATGCTAATCACTGATTGGTCGGAGAGAATCGTCACTTCCAGCGTCACTGGGTTTGCGACAAGGGACATCAACTCGCTAGTTTTAAAGTTAGCAACTGAGATAGCGGTATCATTTGTTCACGTGACTTTCAAATTGTAAAAAGAAATGCCTGTCCGTAAAACCACGGCGTGGTCAATAAACGTGGTGCAGACGTTCCTCTCATTAGCGACGAACGAAACGACGCAAAACGAAAAAGTCTCTCAGGAAGTGTCTCAGCTGTCGGCCGCACACGGATACCAGCGGACCGACCAACAATGAAGGGAAAAGTTAAATAACGTAAAAGTGGCGACAGAACCATCAAGGAAAAGTGGAAGTGGTTCGACCAAATGGACGCTATCTCGACCGGCGAGCAATGGGAGGGAGAGTGCGCTGGACTCGCCCACGATGGAGGATGGGACGTTTTGTTACATTAACTCCATACTCTGCTTGAAAGCTTCACTTTATTTAGTGTAGCAGCTACTGGAAGCTTCTAAAACAACCAGTTTAACTGTTACACTCGTGTAAAATCACCATCAACAACTGCTTTATGCAGCACAATGAGCTAGCAGCTAGCGGTTGTGTTATAGTTTATGGTCAGTTATGTTTGTGTCGTGTTTAAGATGATGTCACGGCAGTAGAGGCGGTGTAACTATGACGATCAGCCTATAATCCCGCCCACATTGAGGCGGCACTAAACTTTTTTCTGTCTTCAATTTCACACATCCAGTTGAATAGAGCTTTCATTAAAACGGGACTTTTATTTTGACAGACCTCCGAGTTCTTCCTGTTTTTGACTGGTTAGTTATATCAAGCTTCTCATTAATGCTGGGATACTCCCGTCGCCACTCTCCAGCTGAAATCTCCGAGCCGCACCGGAGGAGTTCATTTAAGTGTTAACAGCTGTTTATACTGTAAACACACCGCATGAAAATGAAGCACCAGTAGTGTGTTGTGTGTGTGCGCATGCGTGCACGTGTGTGAAGCTATATAAGTGCAGACCATTATGCAAAATGCACTTTTACATGGTGTGTGTACATAAATGTGAGTCTGCAGTGTTAAAAGTGCACCCACTCCTCTTTCTTATATTTCTATTCATCAAAAACAGTGTGTCAAAATGAACGCTTTTCCTTTCTGCCCTAAAGTGACGTCCCGTTAGAGCAGGCCACGCCCACGACTGGTGACAGACTCCGCCCTATTATCGAATGTGATTGTAAGCCGATTACACAGCTAATGCAGCTAAAGTTAGCATTGTCTCCGATTGTATTCATGGAGACCAGAGCTCTGTCGGGGGCGGGGAGCAGCAGCTCATTTGCATTTAAAGAGACACACACAAAATCTGCGTGTTTATGATTCCACCCAAAAAGAGGCATTTATAACATGGTGTAACGAACCCAGGAGCGATGGTGCACAACCATTTAAATCTATTGAAAAATGTAATGGCAGCTGAAAAAGTGTGCAGGCTCTGTTGCGCTCTATACAAGTTAAGATCAATCGATGGCATTTGTGGAAAAATTTTGTAACCAAAAAAATGTACTTCGACTCGTTCCTCCTTTTCTTTAAAAAAAACACAAATGTGTGTTCCAGTGAGACACTTACAATGGAAGTCAATGGGGTCAATTGTTTGGAGGTTTAAAGGCAGAAATGTGTATAATTTTATAACTTTTACGGCTTTACATCATCATGACAACAAAGTGGATATATGTACTGTAACTTCACACAGATGTGGTCAGTGAGTGATTTAATGACAGTAAAATCATGTTAACACACAGATTGTTTATATCTTGTGTTTGTACTTTTGAAACAGTATTTTAATGTTTACAGATTAAACCCCATTGACTTGCATTGGAAGTGTCTCACTGGAACACACATTTGTGCTTTTTAAAGTTAAATAAATTTTTGTGGTTTCAATATATTTCCACAAATGTCGTCGATTGATCTTAACTTGTACAGGGCGCAACAGAGCCTGCACACTTTTTTCAGCCATTATTAATTGTTTCTGTAGATTATGTCTCAGACACTGCTGACTGTTTGTGTGTGCGCATGCACGTGTTTTTGTGTGCATGTGTGTGCGTGCACGTGTGTGTATGTGTGCACGTGTTTGTGTGTGTTTGTGCGTGCGTGCGTGCCCGTGTTTGTGTATGCGTGCGCGTATGTGTGTGCGTGCGGGCACGTGTTTGTAAATGTATGTGTGTGAGCATATTTGTGTATGCGTGCGTGTCACATGTTTGTGTGTGTATGTGTGCGCGTGCGTGCACGTGTTTGTGTATGTGTGCGCGTGCGCGCACGTGTTTGTGTGTGCGTGCACGTGTTTGTGCGTGCGTGCACGTGTTTGTGTGTGTGCGTGCATGCACGTGTTTGTGTATGTGTGCGTATGTGTGTGCGTGCGTGCACGTGTTTGTATGTGTGCGTATGTGTGTGCGTGCGTGCACATGTTTGTATGTGTGCGTATGTGTGTGCGTGCGTGCACGTGTTTGTAAGTGTATGTGCGTACGTGCTCGTGTTTGTAAGTGTATGTGCGTACGTGCTCGTGTTTGTAAGTGTATGTGCGTGCACGTGTTTGTATGTGTGCGTATGTGTGTGTGTGCGTGCACGTGTTTGTAAGTGTATATGCGTATGCGTGCGTGCGTCGTGTTTGTAAGTGTATGTATGCGTACGTGCTGCGTGTTTGTAAGTGTATGTGCGTGCGTGCTTGCGTGTTTGTAAGTGTATGTAATGCGTGCGTGCTTCGTGTTTGTAAGTGTATGTATGCGTCGCGTACGCGTGTTTGTAAGTGTAATGTATGCGTGCGTGCTTGCGTGTTTGTAAGTGTATGCGTGCGCGCGTGTTTGTATGTGTCGCGTATGTGTGTATGTGCGTGCGTGCGTGTTTGTAAGTGTATGTGCGTGCGTGCTCGTGTTTGTAAGTGTATGTGCGTCGCGTGCTTGCGTGTTTGTAAGTGTATGTGCGTGCGTGCTCGTGTTTGTAAGTGTATGTGCGTGCGTGCTCGTGTTTGTAAGTGTATGTGCGTACGTGCTCGTGTTTGTAAGTGTATGTGCGTACGTGCTCGTGTTTGTAAGTGTATGTGCGTGCGTGCTCGTGTTTGTAAGTGTATGTGCGTGCGTGCTCGTGTTTGTAAGTGTATGTGCGTACGTGCTCGTGTTTGTATGTGTCAAAAAAAACTCAAAAACTCTGATTAATATGGATAAGATGGTTCTGGTCGGCATCTGGTTTGGACGTAATGTAATGTAGGCAGTCTTTCTAAAACAAATGCTCAAAAGGAGCTTAAATTTGCTTCGGCTGTGGCCACCCACCAAACTGTCTAGTAAGGGTGATGAAGTTACCCGCCACTGCCTATATAGGCAGTAGCCAGCAAGGCAGCTCACTAGGTTTTCAAACAGAGCCTGTGACTCTGATTAGCACTAAACCGTTTCTCTTCATTGAAATTGGCCGATATATTTCATATTCATTGTGATATTAAGAATATAAAAATACATCAGTGACATCAATTGTGAAGTTTAGGTCGGTTTTGGTGTTTTACTGACCCAAAGACATGCAGTTACATTACTGAAAACTACAGTTCTTATAGGACTAAAGATGGCTGTAAGAGATTCATTACAAACAACTGCAGTGGGAGGGGCTTGTAAACTTGAGCCAATATTGAACTAAGATGGCATCTTATCCTCTATAAATATTAAGACACTAGGCAACCTCCATAGACACTGAGGTCATGGGAACTAAATGAGAAGTTAAAGACCTTTCTATGGGGCAATGCTCAACTAAATAAGCAAGTCTACAGCTATCAATCAAACGTGTGTTGTTCCAAGTAATCACTAATCCAAAAATGAAAACAGGGAGCAGTGAAGCTCAAAAAAGGGCTATTTTTCCTCCCCAATGTGGAATGCCCAGTTCTCAATGGTCTGAGACAGTAAATCCACGCATCTTATCACGTGACTTGTTGAGCGTGTTACCATGGAGACGTAGCGCGTGTGGAGGCTTCACGCTATTCTCCGTGGCATCCACGCACAACTCACCACACGCCCCACCGAGAGCGAGAACCACATTATAGCGACCACGAGGAGGTTACCCCATGTGACTCTACCCTCCCTAGTAACCGGGCCAATTTGGTTGCTAAGGAGACCTGACTGGAGTCACTCAGCACGCCCTCTTGAGAGCGAGAACCACATTATAGCGACCACGAGGAGGTTACCCCATGTGACTCTACCCTCCCTAGTAACCGGGCCAATTTGGTTGCTAAGGAGACCTGACTGGAGTCACTCAGCACGCCCTCTTGAGAGCGAGAACCACATTATAGCGACCACGAGGAGGTTACCCCATGTGACTCTACCCTCCCTAGTAACCGGGCCAATTTGGTTGCTAAAGAGACCTGGCTGGAGACACTCAGCACGCCCCGGAGGTCTGTCGTCTATTTTTTTTAGTCACATGACAACAAAACGGCTACCTACAGTACATGCCGGCACACCACCTGACTTTGGGGGGGGGGGGGCAAAAGTCTTTAAAATATTAGGCATAATCGTTTTAAAACACAATGGTTTCACTTCTTACTTTTTAAAATAAATAAAAATAAAGAGACTGTGACTGATTTAATAGATCTGGGAAAAATATTTGCATTATGTCATTGACTTGCACTCTTCTGACCGCAAACCCATAAGGACGTGCGTGACGTGTGCCCTCTACGACTGCTTTGAGACGCTCTTTAGTACAGTCAACACCAGGCGCATACGCCGGCCAAGGTGAACTATTCTTTCAAGAGAGAGAGAGAGAACAAGCATAAAACAGGAAGTAACAGTGTAATGAAAAGTAAAGAAACTCACCTAAGTTTCACAGTGAGCAAGTAGAGATGTGATTTCTGCACTCATGTGTCCCACGGCCTTGGCCGCCTCCATTATGGCACGCCGGTACATCCCTTTCTTTTTGCGGTTGAAACGTGACCTGAAGAACTCACGGAAAGGTGACAGTTTGGCAACGGAGAGTTCTGAAGTGGTGGGCGAGCCGAACCAGGACACTTTCGCTTCGGGCCAAGGTGCGTCAATCTCACCTTCTTCTCTACGAGTACCGCTTATACTGAGTATCCGTGCGGGCCACCAAGGGAAACCGTGAATCTTACCCCAAACTACATCACCAACCGTCACTGCATGACCATCCTCGGTCACACATTTACTCATGCTGCGAGTGTGCAGTCGAACAGTTAGAGGCGGAACAGTCTTACTCTCCCCTTGAGAGGACGACGACACGGAGAGGTCGTCGCCCGGTGCAAGATCGGACAGTTCTGGCGACGTGCCGTCTGAACTGAAGGACTTCGACTCATCCAGACTGTCACTGCTGCACACGGAGAGGCTTGACGAGTCAGCTTTCCTCTTGCGGAAGTTAATAAGTAAAGTCAGGTCACCGTGACGTTCGACTTCCTCTCCACAGTTGCCGGACCAAAGTTGTAGCGAGTTCTTCTCTCCACCATCCTCAGACTGAGAGTTGGGATCTCTGGGATGCTTTCGACGAGCACCACCCACTAGCTCCGCCTGTACACAGACACTTGCTCCGCTCCGTCAGCCCTCGATCTTACACGTATCTTTGGCGATGGGGCGTCTGGACCACTTAGCTTAGGGAGCTTGAGTTTGGGAATGGAAATGGTAAGACCAGTTCGGATGGAGTCCATGGAGGGTGTCAGCTCTTTTGGGGCTTGCTTGAAGCCGCCTCTTTCTCGGTGTCCATTCTGCAATAACTGCTTCGGGCAGAAGGGTTTAACAGAACCGTGAACTCTTGAGGGATCTTTATCACTTCACCTTTACCTTGCGGAGTGCTGTAGGAGATCTTAATGACAGGACTGTGAGGAATGATGTCACCTCCAGGATACTTCTCATCTTCCTTCTTGTCCTTTCTAAACCGCTTGCTGTCGTAGACTGTCGAGTCCTCTCTCTTTTGGCCTCTTTAGTGTCGCCCCCGTCGTCTTTTCTCAGACTCTTGCCAGGGACGGCTTTAGTGTCCTCGTCTGCTTGAGGTGCATTCTCCTTCCGGGACGTCCTGGGCACCATCGGCCCATCTTTGCTGTCTTCGTCACTGTTTAGCGTGTTCTTACATTTCTCGCGACAACACCTGCCGAGGTCGCAGTCTGATCGTGCTCATTGTCATCCTTCCCGGCTCTCGACCTCGTCTCTTTTTTCTCTTGATTGGACGAGGTGGCGGTTGAGGAACCCATTGGTTGTAGGTGTGCCGGACCCACATGGGATGAGGAAAAGGGGCCCTCAAAGTACGGAGGGTACGTAGGCTGGCCCGGTTGCACTGGGATGGGTACAGGACAAGGAGGAGACATCTCGGGCTCTGTGTTCTCATCTTTTGGTCGTGGTGTAGGTTGACTAGGGGATTTCGAGGAAGACTCTTCACTTGAGACATCACAGTCTGGTCTCAATATCAGGCTCTCGTCTGACTTTCCAACGACATCTGGGAGGCAAAACAGCCCAGTCCTACAGAACAGAGCCAAGTGGGAAACATAAGGGCCAATAATGGACAAAACGCTTTCACAGTGACATATAATCAGAGTAATGGATGTTAATTACCCATAAGTGTGCCCACCATCACAATCGGCACAATAGCTTCCTGGTGTTCTGTTACTCTGACTGAACTAGCACAGGTGATGATAGTCAATGAAATATTTTTGTTTTTAAAAATGTTTTACAACATTCAAGAAAGGCATTTGAATATCAGATTCATCATTTCTAATGGCAAGAAGACTCTTCCCCAGCAAACGAGTTCGTGAACAAGTCATATCATGCAACACGTAACCACACCCATGTTTTTCTAAGCTTTAAAAAAAAAAAGAACACAGAAGTCACTGTATCTTTCCAAACTCTTATCAGGGCATGATTCTCACAAATATTTTGTCATCCTAAAAATGGAAATGCGGTACGAGGCATTGCACGAAAACATGTAGATGTCACATCTTAAAAACAAATAAATAAATTGTATTTTGCATAAAGAAAATTCTGTTTATATTTTAGGACCATAAAGATTTTTTGCATTGTGACATTATTTTAA